>NC_072731.1:256077641-256377641 GCF_026930045.1 Uloborus diversus
ATGAAGATTCTACCAAATAATATTAAATCCTATCCCATCTGCAAGCACTGTCCCTATTCACAACTAACCCCAGACCATGTCTTTAATTGCCAGGCCATTATTCGCTACCTCCTCCAACTTGGAGCACCACCACATGAAATCCTTTACAGTCATCGGGCTCCAGAATTAGCGGATCTTGTTTTTAAGACTTTTGGAGCCATTTAAACCTTTCGCACTCTGCACTTCTTTGGACACGACAACAACAACAACAACAACAGTGAGTCAGTGTTAAAAATGACACTTTTCAGATCTTAATAATTCCATAACTGTAAGAGGTACACTCATGAAATTTAGGATTATAGGTCTACTATGCAGCTCTATTAGACATACCAAATTTCAAGCACGTAGATTTAATAGTTTTTGAGAAATGAGGGGGTCAAAAGTAGCTTGAAATGGTTCGTGTAAGATACACTCTGGCAGATGTGTCGCCTGATTTCCGAACTTGGCTGACACACTGCCGTGTGTCTAAATACATGATATCTCACACTGATGCAGGTAGAAGGAGCACGTATTTAAGTTTTGTTGCTTTAGACAGAGTATTCCTTAGAAAGCATAAAAACTTTAATTTAGAGGGATACAATCGTCGTGAGAGGTGGGAATGGGTCCACTGACAACATTACAGTCATTATTTTAAGGTATGTAAAACATTAAAAATAGAAGTAGGTGGACGTGAAGTTATTGAACGAACTATTTAAAAACCGGCAATTAAACTGCGCTATAGAGAAAAAAGTAGGCGCGTTCATTTTGGTCACTATCCGTGTTAGATTTTGTTTTTTAATTGTTTGTAGGCCGTGAAATTTTTTGAAAAATAAATGTCTTGTTTGTACTTACAACTGTATACAAACTTCCAATAATTTTCAATTGTTTACAATAGCAGTTGTCGAACTTAGCTTTTAAATTGGAATGCAGCTTTTTTCAACTTATTTCACGATGAAGAAAAAACTTCATATTGTGGAGTAATATTTCATCATGCCTTTAAATAGTAATCTCTGTGTGTCAAAAGTTGCATCATACCCGCTAACAGATTTAAAATTATTGCTAGTCGGCGAAGATGCTTTTCATCAGATGTATTATTACTCGAGCATTAAGGTAATATAAAATTTCAAATGAAGAAATTTGTTTAGATAAAAAACGTAGCAATTTTTTGCAGTTTGAAACAGTTTAAATTTAAATTAACATTTATTCGCATTTTTTTTTAATTTCGTAAAACAAAACGGAATTTTTTGACGTTTAAAAAACCCTACTCTCCCCCTCCTCCCTTAGATAGACAAGGTACATTAATTTAATGTTTTTCCCCAGTTTTCATGTCATTCTCTTGTCCTAGGAATGAATTTAACTATTGTTTACTAGCTGTACCCGACGCGCGTTGCTGCGCCAACAAAAAAATATATCATTATACTGATTTTCATGACAATCGGTTGAACGGTGCAGAAGTTGCTACTCTGCAGTGCCACCTGGTGGCGAGTGGCTTCAATGAGCATATTATGCACCTTCTCCGTGGAAAATACATATATAAAGCAATTTTCATAATAATCGGTCCAGGTATCAAGTGAAGCCGTGACTATACTCAAATTTTGTACTCACGCAGTTTGCAAGATCAATCAATCGCTAAAAATATCAAATAGAAAAAGTTTTAAATCCCCCCGTTGCATGAAAAGCCATAAAACAATAAAGAAGAATTTATTTGTTCAAACTCAAGAAAAATGGCAACAGCTAACTTCTTATCAATGAGATCTTTCACGCGAATTAATTTCTGCAGCCGATAATTTTATTCGTATTTATCCAATGGATTGTGACTTAAATTGGAATAAAAAAGGAACTATCGATCGGATTTTTTTCGAACTGGTCTATAAACACTCCCAGTACCAAAAATAACAAACGGTGAAAGTTTCAGCCAAATCTGCCGGGTAGTTTTTGATTTCATGGATGACATACAGACAAACATTCATTTTTATATATATAGATAAAGAAAAGGAATTTTTAATCTGCTGTAGGTACTACAAGACTGCTTACTGTCCCCATTTTGCTGGATTCCTTGAGTCTTTTGTTATCTGATTTATCTACCGTTTTTACTAAAATTGTGAAGTTAAAAAATTGGTATGTAACATTTTTGGTGTCATTCTCACAGACAACATTTTTGTTTTAAATATAAGAAAAAAAATATTTCTACTCATAGTGTGTAGTTGAATTAAGAGGTTAGAATAGAAAAATAACATATTTTACCTTAATTATAATTCTGAACTTCCGTAACAGACACGTTACAAGGAAAATGTCACTCTCCTGGCGTGAAAAAAAATGTCATTCTCCTGGCGCAAAAAAAGAATAACTCTCCTAGCATTATTTATAACGCACTGGTAATGCATTTATTAGAATAGAATTTATTAACTGTCCGTTAAGGGAGGTTTTCATAGATATAGTTTTGTCATGAAAATAACACTTTTTGATTTCGGTTAGTTATTTCCTTATTACAATAAGTAAATGTTTCATAACCTTTGATGAAACTTATTTTGTCACGCTCCTGGTGCTTGCTGCTCATCACTCTCCTGGTGTGTGAACATTTGAACCCCTGTTTTGAGGGACGTAGCATAGTGAAAGTGAATTCCCTCTATTTTCCCCTCAGTTCCTAACGAAGTGTAACAGGGTGCGTACTCAATTTCAGAAATAAAATGAAGGAGTTTTGGAGGAGTTTTGAAGGAGTAAAATGAGACTTTAAAGGAGTACTAATGGGCCGTCCTTAAATGATGTTGCACTTTTTTTCAGCATATTCGGTTCCTTTCCCCTTTGTCTCAAAGTGTCACACTTCACACCTTACTACTCTTACTATTGTCACATGTCATATTTTTTATAAACATATTGTTATAATAGCTGTGTGATGTCACTTTTTATCACCCTTCCCCTTGTCACAATTTCATGAGCCCCTCTCCCCCTCAACGCATGACATCACTTGTGGATGTGAATGACCCTTTTTACACTATCATAACTACAATTTACTAAACAATTGTTTTTCCTTAACACAATCATTTAATATAGTATATCTACTTATGGATTTTTAAATCTTATTTACTAATAATAAAGCTGAAAGTCTCTCTGTCCGGAGGATGTCTAGATGTCTGTAGGATGTCTGTAGGATGTCCGGAGGATGTCTGTGACGCGCATAGCGCCTAAACCGTTCGGCCGATTTTCATGAAATTTGGCACACAGTTAGTATGTAGCATGGGGGTGTGCACCTCGAAGCGATTTTTCGAAAATTCGATGTGGTTCTTTTTCTATTCCAATTTTAAGAAAAAAAATATCATAAGATGGACGAGTAAATGACGAAATGATCATAACGTGGAACCGTAAGATGGGTACAAGCCAACTGGCGAGAAAATTCACCATACATTATTTGTAAATATACAGGCGAACCAAAACACCTTTAGATAATTCTATTACGGGTAAAGCCGTGCGGGTATCACTAGTTAAATAATAATTAGACAAACTGACTTTTGCTGCTGAGAGTGTGGTGAAGGCAAAAGCAATAATCATAAAAATTAAAAAAAATAGCCAAGCACCATTTAAGCATGTTTTACTACGATGTTAAGTTGTCGATCGAAGTATTTTAAGTTACTGTCATAGAAGAAAATTATGTAGTCTTGAACTAAATAGGAAGGAGTTTTGAAGGAGTTAAAACCAAAATCAAGGAGTTTGAAGGGCACTTCAAAAAAAATTTCCTGAATGAAGGAGTATTGGAGGAGTTTTGAAGGAGCGTACGAACCCTGAATAAATATAATTTTTTCAGGTTTTTTTAAAGCATTTTTATTTATTTTTTTAAAATTGTGATTGGAAAATACCAGGTTTTTAAAAGAATCATCCAATTGTTCTTACTTAATTTAGATTTAATATATACAAAATTTTTCTTATCAAAATACATCTTCGAATGCTGACAAATAATATTTGAATGTCCGGGGAAATTATTCGAATAAGCGGGGATCTTAAGCATAACATCTATGGGGAAATATTTGGTTCCGGAAGGATTTATTCGTATAAGCAGGGCATTCGTTTATCCGTTACCCGATTAAACGGGGCTGTAGCTCATCTCTGGTACATTTTCGTAATCATCCATGTGTTTCCAGTTCATTCGCAGAAAAATAAATGTATGATTTTTTTTTTTTTTATATTTATAAAAAAATATTTTACTTGCATTGAACTTATGTTATACATACAAGTTTGAATAAAGTTAAATGTTTTTAAGGTTACAATGCTATTTGTGGGGCAGAGTATTGATTTAATTTGTTTTATGGACTGAATAAATTTACCGAACTCCGTCATCGTCAATTTAACCGTCTCAGTCGTTGTCTGATCGAGGTATATAAAATCGAATGGAACACTTCAAGCACATAATACCAAAAAGCAGAAAATAATTAATTAAATAAAAAAGTTTTAAAGTACCATGTTTTTGAAATGAACTAAAAAAGGTAAAATAATTTCTCTAAACTTCATGCAGGTTTAAAGCCATATACAGTTTCAGAATTTCTTACAGATTGTCTGGAAAATTTGTGATTATGAGGTTTTAATTGTTGTCAAAATACTTGTGAGTTTTAAAAGGAAAAACATGGGGCGCATGTACAATATATAACTATAAGTGTAGAGAAAGATTATCTATTAAAAAAATTAAATCACAGTTTATACTATTTGCCGAGCGGTAAAACTGTTAATTAAATTCATCAATTGTTGTTTGAGTGCGCCCCATATATTTCCTTTTAAATTCACAAGTATTTTGATAGCTATTAAGAACTCACAATCATAAATTTTCCAGACAATCTGCAAAACATTCTGAAATTGTATAGGCCTTTAAATCTAGATGAAGCTTAGAGAAATTATTTTACGTTTTTTAGTTCCTTTTTAAAACATGGTACAGTGCTGGCAAAAAAAAATCATCACCCTCGCATTTTCACAATGGGATTATGTGAGAAGTTTTGGTCGACCGATTAACGATGAATGCATGTGAAATTCTGCAAAACTTATGAAATAAACATTTATCAGCAGGAATCCGACCATTGTTTACGTAGATCGTGGCTGTTTCCGGGACAAGGCAAACTGCTGACCCCATGCTCATTTTTCCATTTCTGAACCTGCGTGTGAGTTTAGAGAAAAAAAAGTGCTAACCTCCATGTCAATTTAAGTCTTATGGCAGGATAAAGGTTTTTGAGTTGTTACTTACCAGTTTTGCCCCATGGCACGAAACAGAATCATCCTGGAAAATGACGTTTGGAACTGAAGTGAAGTGATCCCGGATATAGTAGGAAGCGATTTCTCCTCCAAAATGCCAATATGCACCTGAGCGTTCACTGTTCCTTGCACAGAGTGAAGCCCACCAACTCCTTGATCAGAAATACGTTCCCAAATCATCTGGGATACGGGATGCTTGACTGTGTGTTGAATGCAGTCGGGATGATATTCCTCTCTTTTGCGGCGCGGGTGATGCAATTTTTTTTACCACCACTGTATTTGGCGTAAATATGGGTTCTTATTTAAAGGGTGCTCATACTTATAGCCCCTCTTTGTTTTTAAACATCAAAAATTATTGCTCATGCGATGCATCTTGTAGGTACCTTTCGTCATGGAAAATTCTCTGAAGGCATATGGGGAGAAGTGCGGGTGAAATGAGTTATGTGCCAAATATATGAGCATACTTAGATTAAAATAAACTAAGTAAAATAGGCCCTCGTTTTACGCGGGGGTTACGTTCCACGGAAATGCCGCGTAAATCGAAACCGTGTAAATTGAGACCTAATAGTAGTGTTAAAATAGGGGTTAGGTTCCGTATATAAAAAAAACCACTTCATTCTAGTGATGACCAATTGTGTAATAAGTTTAATGTGTATTTATATCTATTTTTATGCACAACATGCATAAAGAAAACATAAACAAATTTCATGCTCTGTTTATAAAGAAGAGCTGGCTATGATTGTCTTTTGGCAGTCATTAAGAATTTTTCTCTGTAATTCTTTGCAGAGCATTAATGCATCCATGACCACTTGCGTCATTTTCATAATAGAATCTTCCTTCACTAATAAACCAGATAGATCATTTCTATTGCCTAGGAATGGCTCAGAATTATCAATTCGAATGTTTTGGTTGTGTGTCACTGATGTCGGTATCCTCGTCGGTTTTGGCCTCCTCTGTCACTCCTAAAAGCTCTTCTTCCAGTGAGTTCTGAACTGTGTGAGTTTCATAACTTAACTTCTGGAAAGAGCTTCGGGCCCAATCGCATAAAATGTCCCAGTGGTCCAAGCTCGATTATTAGCACGTCAAAATGCAGTTGCTTATGCGTCATCTGCAATCTTTAGGAGTTTGGATTTGGAAAGAGGGGAAAATTTTATCTGTTTGCATTGCCGCGTCCGCGTAAAACCGAAACTCATCCGCGTAAAATAAAATAAAGGTGTCAAAACTTAAACCGTGTAAAATGAACCCGCGTAAAACGAGGGTCTATTGTATTAATCTTTCGATTGCAACACCCAAAATTTAAGAGCCATTGTCTGTAAGAATCAGGCAGTTTAAAGCATTTGTGATTGTTGCATTTTTAATTTTTTTTATTTTCACATATGTTGTTCCTTATCATAAATGTAATGTAAATCCGAAATTTGAGCTTTGTCTGACTCACCGTTTTTGAGAAAACAATTTTTTTTGTTTAGGGGGCGTGGCACATTTTTGCCGGTTTTTCAAATTTGCAGATTTTAATGTGCTTGTTGCTTGAAGCGCCCTTATAATGACATGGATTTTTTAATTCCATATTACTATATGGTCTTGTTAGATACTGTTACAGCTGCCAAATCGGTGACACTACGAGGGATACGCCCACAAACTCCGTTTAAAAATGACCGAAAATGAATTTTTTCCTATATTCAAGGCCAATTTTCTCAAAGCGCCTTCATGATGACACCAACATTTTTAGATCATTTTCTAACCACACTTACATACATCAAAAATAAGTATCAAAATTGGTGTCACTTAAGGGCGGCAGAAGATATTGGAACTTTTATTCGATAAATTTCACAAAAACACAAATATTTAGAATCTAATTACAACTGTCGCCCTCATAGCAGATATCTGATACTACATTAGGTTGATAACCAACATGTTTGTCTAATATTTGCACAAAAAAAATCGGTGTCACTCCTATTTTTTTTGGAAATATAATCGTTCCAAGTTAGTACGTTATGGCGTGCTTTTTATATTTATTTATTTAATATTTTCACACCCAGATTTTTTTTTTTTTTTTTTTTGAACATATTTATTTTTAATTTAATACAAAGAAGTGTACCTTATAACATAAACAGCTTTGGGCAGCAAGAGAGTCTTTTTCTTGAATAGAAAATACTCGTTTTGATATAGGTACCAGGTGGATCTATTGTGCATAACATGTCTAGACTATTATACCAATACTCGTCTTGTTTTTTTCCGGCCAAACAAATTTATTTATTCCAATTGTTCTTGACATGCATTTGACCTAAACTTGCAAATGGTCAACTTCTACTATTTTTCTGGGATACCATGTTTTCCCATGCTTTAGTGCTACAAAATTAGCAGTTTTCAATAAGAGATGACCGTCTTTCTGAAATTGGTTTGATTTGATTCTTAATGTTTTCTTCGTTTTGGTCTACGTTATCCTCAAATTCAGTTTTAGATTCTCAATGTTCGCTTTCTTCAATATTCTCATTTGATGTATTGAGAATGCATTCGTTTTTTTGTTTCTTCCATCGAAAAAAAAAGGATAGGATTTGTTTCATACTACAATAACTCTGAAGCAACGAACATTTTTTTCTCCGTTACGAACTGCATTTCTCATCTAGTGTGCAACTTGACAGGGATGCTGTTTTTTCCCAGTATTTTCACCAATCGTAAATTGTTCTTATAAATACTCCTTCTGCTTTGAAGTGAACTTGAACTGAGCTCGTAAAGATAGGGCCTATCCAATTTCATTAAATTGAACTTTTGTCAATGCAGGGGTATTTATTAGTTGAAAATTTGAAGCATTTATATAAGATGTTTGTAAGAGCTTCTCTCTATACATCTTTCGTATAAAATCCATTAGCAAGTTGAGGTCAAATGTATGTCAAGAACAATTGGAATAAATAGATTTGTTTGCCGAAAAAACAAGATGAGTATTGGTATGATAATCTAGACATATTATGCACAATACATCCGCCTGTACCTATATCAAAACAGGCATTTTCTATTCAAGAAAAAGACGCTCTTACTGCCCAAAGCTATTTATGTTAAAAGATACACATTTTTGTATTACATTAAAAATAAATATGTTCAAAAAAACTATCTGGGGGTGAAAAGATTAAATAAATAAATATAAAAAAACGCCATAACATACTAACTTTGAACGATTATATTTCCAAAAATAATAGGAGTGACACCGATTTTTTTGTGCAAATGTTAGATAAACATGTTGGTTATCAACCTAATTTAGTATCAGATTTCTGCTATGAGGGCGACAGTTGTAGTTAGATTTTAAATATTTGTGTTTTTGTGAAATTTATCGAATAAAAGTTCCAATATCTTCTGGTGCCCTTATAGTGACACCGATTTTGATACATATTTTTGATGTATGTAAGTGTGGCTAGAAAATGATCTAAAAATGTTGGTGTCATCATGAAGGCGCTTTGAGAAAATTGACCTTGAATATAGAAAAAAATTCATTTTCGGTCATTTTTAAACGGAGTTTGTGGGCGTCGCCCTCGTAGTGTCACCGATTTGACAGCTGTAACAGTATCTAACAAGACCATATAGTAATATGGAATTGAAAAATCCATGCCATTATAAGGGCGCTTCAAGCAACAAGCACATTAAAATATGCAACTTTGAAAAACCAGTAAAAATGTGCCACGCCCCCTAAACAAAAATTTTTTTTTCTCAAAAACGGTGAGTCAGACAAAGCTCAAATTTCGGATTTACATTACATTCATGATAAGAAACAACCTATGTGAAAATAAAGAAAATTAAAAATCCCAACAATCACAACCTGCCTGATCCTTACAGACAATGGCTCTTAAAGTTGATCTTAATATATGTATGTTTATGTTAATTCCAAAGCAGCCAATAAAATAAAAATTAAAAGTTTGAAAGAAGAAACATAGGCGTAATGGTAAAAGCTATTCGTACAGAGCTGTAAACCGCCTTTTTCTTCTGTCAAATTTTAATTTTAATTTTATTGGCTGCTTTAGAATGAACATAAACATTCATACGTTAAGATCAACTTCAATTTTTGGGCGCTGCAATCAAGAAATGATATACTTAGTTTATTTCAGACTTTTAAGTACGATCTAAGCTTATAGAAAAAGCCTTTAGAATTAAAAAAAAAATATTTTTTTTATATTTTATTACATCTTCCCTTACCTTAGAGAAAAACAACGGACAAAATATGTTACTTTATTTGTTTCACCGCTCTGGAATTCCAAAAAGAACTACAAAAATATTTTTTACGGCAATAGTCACTTATTTAAGTTTGAAAGGTCCCTTCCCCCCCTACCCCCTCTTCAACTCAATTTAAAAAAAAAATGGATTTGTAGCTTTATACGCACCATTAAGCGAACACTTGGTATTCCGAAAAAAAATCATCATTTCAATATTTTTTGCGTTAGTTTTTAAGCCAATTATAGTTAAATTAAAATATTTCCGTCTTCACATGCCACGTGACAGTACCATGAGTGACAGACTTAGCAGAAAATGTCTATCGGGAGAAATGCAGTATCTCCTAACGCAACTTGGGGATTGGTAAAGTAAAAATTTTAACCACAAGCATTTAATATCAAAAACAAAGAGATATCATTTCAATTATCTTAATAAAAATTACATAAAAACTTACATAAAAATTCAAATCATTAATCATTGAATAAGAAATGCTTAACCGGCACACGCGGAATCTCCAACGCAACTATAGAGTAAAGAAATTAAATGGAGAGGCCCTGCTATACTAAGAAATGGAAGCAGGAAGTTGCACCGCTGTATCCCAAGATCCTTACACTGTTAAAACTACAGGTTGCATTCAGCACCTTTCAGGGGTGAAACGCTTGTTCACCAGCGGCACCTAATACGGAGCTGAAATTGCACCTCTAACTAGGGTGAAAAACAGGCACCTTTTAAAAAATAGGCAGCCGGGGTGAAAGGAATGAACCTTCGGAGAGAGAAATGGCACCCTTACTGTAGATCATCCTCCCCCTTCCCCGTATTGTGTGCGTTTTTGAATACAGTTGTGTATATATTTTTTTTTTATAGTTTTGTTTTGATTCATGATGGTCTACGTTTTGCACACGTTTCACATTGCATGGATTCAGTACTGGAAATGATTAAAACTTGTAATTACAGCATTTGATCATATTTCAGAGTTTTCAACATAGTTAAGAAGTGCTCATTGCTTTAATTCAACTGATCGTTCTCTACATCAGTGTTTCTCAACCTCTTTTGACCCACGGGTCGGTAAAAGCAAATGAAAAACATTGCGGACCTGTGAAATTTTATCCTTTTCTTAAAAATAAATAAAATAAATAATAATAATAATGATAACTCTCGGGGCGGTAAAAAACTTGTGAAAAAATTCTGCGTACTGATGAGTTTTTTTTTTTTTTTTTTTACAAAGTAATATTAAAAATGAATAAAACAATAAATGTCTACAGACTTCATTTGGTATCAAAGCCTTGTCACAAATATATTTAAAGTTAAAGACGAGTAATTATTTGAATGATCACAGTTAAGTTAATGATCATTTGTGAGAAATAACCGCACCGAAAGTAAAGTGTAGAGGTACTTATGGATTATTTACATGAAGAGCCAAAAATATTCTGGGATATTAAAGTTACGGAAAAACAATTTCGTTTCTCAAACGTTCAAAATTTCAATCAAATTAACAATAAAATAAAATGCGCATAAAATTTTTCGACAGTTTAAAAATTTAAAGAAATTCCTAACGTATCGAAATATTAACCGCTAACAGGAAATGGTTCAAACACTTGAACGAAAAAGCAAAAGAAAAAGCTAGACGGAGAGAGATTTCTTTTTTATTTTTTGCGCTCGCTGTTATGTAGTAATCTACGAAGCAAAAGAATAATTTTTATTTAGGTTCTCACTTGTTAATTATGGATAATCTTATTCCGGTTCTTATTTTGATGATTGAATGTTGCTTATCGAGTACTCAAGAAAATAATGATATATATATTTAGTAGCGTTTTGAATGATGGAAATTTCACGATAGTAACGGTAAACTGAGAATCAACAATTAACGGTACTACGGTATCGTAACGGGCTAACGATAACCGAAAAGTATTAAACATACTTTTAACTATGTTTGAAAGCCCTAAAAGCTACAAAGTGATCAAAAGCTGTACTTACCTGTTATTTCAAAGAATTATCCTAGAAAAGTTGAGATTTAATCCAATAGTGCACTTCATTCAATGTGAAAGACATAGAAGCCACGCATAGATGCAATCTATCATTCGTCCGCGATATTGAAGTGGTTGAATGGTGAATGTATGCCGGAAGCGCATGCGCCAGCAAGTCATTTTGCGATTGTTTGCTGTTTTGGCACCCCTGTCTACGATTGTCTGCTGTTTTCGCACCCCTGCTCTACTTCCTGGCTAGTATGGCACCCATGGGCACCATGCTTTTACCTTAGGGGGAATATATTCACTCGTCTGGAACCTCTGGTTATAACAGTGTAGCTTCTTGCTAAATATTTTGAGATACATTTTGATTCACATAGAGAAAAGAAATAAACATAGAGAGGCCCCGTCTATGGTAAAAGGAGATGAAATTGAGGTCGGAATTATGGGATACAGCGGTGCAATGATTACCGGAGTTATGATAACATGATCGCTTCTCGAGAATAGTTTTTACCAATCTCGCAAAGAGACCGACTAAAGTAGCTGGCGGATTGGTTTGCATTTTAATTCATGTTTTAAGGAAATTTCAAAAACGTGCTTCGTAAACTTGCAAGAATATCTGATTTTAAATTAACAACCAATCCAGATTCAGTAATGGAATGATTAGAATCAAAATGTATGTAAGATATTTTGCAAGAAGCTAAGGATCTTGGGATACAGCGGTGCAACTTCCGGCTTCAATTTCTTTGTATAGCGCGGCCTCTCTATGTAATTTCTTTACCCCATGTTGATTCAAAACATTCTATCACTGAATCTCAATTGGTAGTTAATTTAAACTTAGATATTGTTTGCAAGTTTATGAGGCACGTTTTTGAAATTGCATTACAGCATGAAATAAAATGTAAACCAATCCGCTAGCTACTTTATTTAACTGTTATCATAACCCCGCCCATAATTGCTCCGCTGCATCCCATAATTTCGGCTTCAATTTCATCTCCTTTTTACCATAGACGGGGCCTCCCTATGTTAATTTCTTTACTCTATGAACGCAACTAATATCGACGCATCCCAAGTTTGCAGAATGGGGTGGTTTCCTTCAGTCAAAAGTATTACTTTTAGTCATTGAAATTGATAGAATGATAAAAAAAAAAAAAAAAACATGGACCCAGAAAATAATTTCATTTTCCCAACAGCTGTTTTTTATTTAATTTTTTTAAGTGTCGAATTTTTCAATCAAGGCGTGGTCTCGTGACGTCACAAATGATGCTCTTTGGCGCATCTTTCTATCGCGTTTCCACGTTATGATGATCAACAAGCGAATTAAAATTGCGCTCTACGCTTGCCATCAATCATATCGTAGCCAATATACGTGAGTAAAGATGCGAAAAAAATATTTTGCACTGTGAATGGCAACACGGAATGGCATTTCATCATTTGTGATGTCATAGGCAGAAGCCGTAAACAATGAAAGTGCTCCGATTTAAGTATTTTTTTTTTAAATATTAAACTTAAACAAATATTTTAAAATATAGTCAGATCCTATGTTTTTAAGCATGCTCTTTCAGAAAAAAATACTGATAAAATTTTGGAAACGACCCAATTGAGTATGTGAGTCAGAACCTAAATTACTAATTTAGAGGCTAACATACATCTGAAAAAGCTGACGTCCCTGAAAACAAGTAGATTCGTCCATTTCCGCCTGTAAACCGGATGTTTGCCCTTTCATCTCATCAGCGGTCACACTGTAGTCAGTAGCAATTGTAGTCTAAACTGTGGCGATTGAGAAAAATATAAAATACCGAAATGTACCCCACCACTTGACACCTACTTTACATCCAAAAGCTTTTCTAAAATAAAAAAAATGTATGCATATACAGTCAATTCGCGATAACTCGAAGTCATACAACTTAAATATTACTATAACTCGAAGTTTCAACCAAGTTTTGACCCATTTGTCTTTAATTTCATGATAATTATTCTCAATATATCGAAGTTAACTTCCTTTAACTCGAAGTTTTTTCAAAGGTGACTCCAAATTTATTTCGGAAGAACGAAAAAAAATATAAAGAAAGAAACAAGTGACTGTATGAGAGAAAAAATATATATAATTCACCTTCACTTTCAGTTCCTGCCCAAGAGACCTCTAAAGCAGGAAGTGCACCTGTTGAGCCAATGTGCTATAAAGGAGTTATACCTGCGAAAATGAATTTGTTTTCTTTTGTTGTACTGTAAGTTCAGTTGTACTGTACTGTTTACACTTTGACATGTTACTGGACTACGAATTTGATTTTAAGCTGTCAAGTTTTCAAGTCAAATGACTGCACCTTTATTTAAAGGCAGACTTAAGTTAGGATGCGTTCTCCTTTTCATTCTTTAGTTCGACCATTTGCTGATAAGTTCCTGAGAGACAAAGTGAGTTTTCTTTACTATTAATGATATCTAAGCAAGTACTCTGTCAATGATATTTTAAAAAAAAAAGAGAGAAACTTCTAAAGCGGTAGAATCCTTGAATCCGAATTTGAAACGAATGAAGATGTGTACCTTTCCTGAAGTAGAATCAGCTCTATTCAACTGGTTCCACATGTGACTGCAGAAATGGAATACTGCCACACATGTTGGTTCCACATGTGCTGCACAAATGGAATACATGTGACTGCACAAATAACTGTAACTGCCCTACCATAGAAAGAGTCGAAAATATAAATTATTTAGGTATAACTTTTAGTAAAAATTTAAAATGGAAATGCCATACTGATAAACTTTTGAAGAAATTAAGAGGTGCAATACATTGGCTTTATCTATTAAGAAATATAGTTGGGAAAAAGTTTCTTAGATGTTTATTTTATGCTTGGATAAACTCAATAATTACGTATGGTATTTGTGCATGGGGAGGTGATTATGAAACAAATCTTACCAATTTAAATAGAACGTATGCAAAAATTTTGAAAATAATTTATGGATCTAAACAAGAACTTAATAATAACGATACTATTTTACAAGAGTCAGAGAAAAGCTATAATATCAGAGAAATATATACACAGAGAATATTGTATTTTTTACATAACAACAATAATTGGTTTGAAATTAATGAAAAATAATATAATACTCGAATTTCAGGTAAACAGTATAAAGTTATAAAACCAAATAAAACGATTATTAAAAAGCAGATCTTTTACTTAGCACCGCGGCTGTTTAATGAAATAACGGAAGATGTTAGGAATGAGAAGAACTGCAAAAAATATAAACAATGGGTCAATGAATATATACAAAATAACGACATTCTATCAATAATTAACTTTTAGCTGATAAAATATACTGACTTGCAAACTGGGGGGGGGGGGGTATTTTGTATTTTTTTTTTTTTTTTTTTACTATAAAATTTTTCAGTGCGAGTTATTGTGTTTTTTTTTCTGGAGTCAAACAGTCGAATTATTGTTTTGTGTGAAATATTTATTACTTGTGTAAAATTAATTTGCAAATATTACTGTTTAATACATATTTGTGTTTGTACTTCATATTAAACCAATTAAATAATACTGCGGACAGTGCCTTTGGCGCTCTTTAGTGTTGAACTTACTACTAACTCATATTGAACTATAATCAAGATTTTCTTAATGTTTTGTTATGACGTTTCTAATTTATGTTTTATAATTTGTACGTTTTAACTTTGCTTTATTTTATTTTGCTTACTGTTATGTATGTGTGTTTTGTTAATAAAATCTTATTAGCCTACTTTCCCAGTAAAAGTCAGAAAAAGAAGAAAAAAGCATGAAAGAAGGTTTAATGCATCTTAAAAATATCGCAAAAAACAAAAAAAAGTCAAAAATAAATAAAATAATTGAATAAATATCGAAAAATTATTAGCCTACTTTCCCAGTAAAAGTCAGAAAAAGAAGAAAAAAGCATGAAAAAAGGCTTAATGCATCTTAAAAATATCGCAAAAAATAAAAAAAAGTCAAAAATAAATAAAATAATTGAATAAATATCGAAAAATTAAAAATTGGAAAGTAGGGTATCGAGATGGGGAAAAATGTCTGTCGGTCTGTCTGTCTGTCCCCCCCTAATAACTTTTGAATGAATAGTCCGATTTGAACAAACTTTTTTTTGTTCGAAAGATCTCGGCGAGGACATCTCATTCCCATATTTCACTTTTTGATTTGAACTATTTTTTGTTCAATTTTGAACAGTTCAAAAAAACTTAACATTAGCGTCTACGGTGAAATTCAAGGCAATTCCGAACTGTGGGGCGAATTTGCGTCAAGCAAACTTTGTAGGAAAAAGCTCTTGATGAAAAACGTATGTATGAAATATCTTTTTGATTTGAACAATTTTCCGTTCAATTTTGAACAGTTCAAATCCCTTAACATTAGCGCCTTTGGGGAAACTGAAAGTCAATGTAGATTCCGTACTTGAACGCCGATTTACTTCAAACAAATTTTGTTGGAAATAGCTCTTGAGGCCAAACTCCAGACTTCGACTCCGAGAATTTAGGGGCACTTGACCCCGACTCCGACTCCTGTGCCCAACAATTAATCGGACTCCGACTCCCCGACTTCGACTCTGACTTCGTAGCTTTGGCAAAAATTTATACACGGAGGACAAATGACATACTCCGATTCTTAGATATTCGACTCCGACTCCTTTACCCCAAAATGAGATTGACTCCGATTCCGACTCCGCAGCTATGGTTTTGACTGTGAAATAATTATTGTTGATCTGACTTGTTTTTATTTTTACGCTAAAGTTTTAATTTAGGTATTCAGTTTTCGGCGAATAAACTCGAAGTCATTTATGTTTCTACATAAAGATATACGCAGACGATTTTATTTTTACAAAAAAAATTATTTCTTTAAGTTGACATTTTATTGTTTTAATTTATTTTGGTAAGTGCATTAATTCATTTAAAAAATTGTTTTTGGCAACAGGGGAAAAAGGAACGATTTTTTTTTTTTTTTTTTGATATGATGAATTTATTTTAATGAGCTTATTAATTTTAATTATTATTTTTTCGTTTTGAAAGCTGTTAAAGATTTTTTTAATGGAAAAAAATGTATTAGCTGCTGCTTTTTTTTTTTTTTTTTTTTTTTTTTTTTTTTTTAAGATGAGTGAGGAATATTTCATTCCTAGAAATCAGCCAGCTTAAAGTATTTTAAAAATATGTTTGAAAAAATTTGCGATTTTAGCGATTTTTGAGAATATTGATCAGGTACTAGAAAGTAGTATGGGTAAACGTGAAAGTAGGCTCGTCTAGTTCTAGACAGAACTTCTTGTCTTATATATTAATTAAAATATTCACTGGTTTTTAATATTAAAATGTAAAAAAGCGAAACTAGTGGTAAGTCGACCTTCAGATTAGTCAAAGTTTTTCATCAGTCCCTTTAGATCCGAGTTATCGTGAATGGACTGTATATCTTATCACTAACTTATGTAACAAATGCACTTTTGCTTGAAATTTTAAAGGTAGAAAAAGTCTTCACTCCATTCACCTACTGCGAAAAAACTCCATGATTTCATTGACTGCTGTAACACGACCGTTAAACTTGTTTTTTAATCAAAAGCTCTAATTACTCTTTTTTCTGAGCAACCGTAAGTAAAGTTACCAAATACAGTTCAGCTCGCTTATTAGAATATCGGATAAAAGAATATTCCGCTTAATATAATACATTTTCAATGTGCCAAACCAATGTAATGTGTTATATTTATCCCGGTTAATGGAATATCCCGCTTATATTTTTTCGTGGCAAAATGGCTATTTCATTAAGCGGGTTCGACTGTATATATCTTTACTAATAATAGAGCTGAAAATCTGTCTGGATCTCTGTGAGGCGCATAGCGCCTAGACCGTTCGGCCGATTTTCATGAAATTCGGCACAAAGTTGGCTTGCTAGCATGGGAGTGTGCACCTCGAAGGGATTTTTCGAAAATTCGATTTTTTTTCCTCTCCAATTTAAGATCATTTTCCCGAGCAAAATTATCATAAGATGGACGAGTAAATTACCAAGTTATCATTACGTGGAACCGTAACATGGGCAGGCCAATTGGCGAGAGATTCATCATGCATTATTTGTAAATAACAGGCGAATTAAAAGACTTTTTAATTTTCTACAACGGGCAAAGCTGTGCGGGTACCACTAGTCATACATAAAATAGGATCCAAAGAACGACAGAATGACTAATACTGATTACAATAAGACTAATATCAGATTTCATATTTTTAAAGTCAGGTAAATAAAATAATTTCTTATTTTTTGATGCTGTTTTCGTCTGAGTTTCATCGTGCTTCTTTTTCTTATTTTAATAAATAACTACCTGCGTGTCCGGCGTTGCACGGGCTACTTAAACAATGAAAAAGATGTCCAATTGATATTTTTGTATTACTCTGACATCAGTTTCTAAGGCGCTTAGGAGTTAATAAATACGTGTAATGCAAGGTTAGCAAAACACCAGTAGAGCATATTTTTGGCAAAAATCTCTTTAACGTTAATTATAGTTATCAATGATACAAGTTATGAGTAATTTCAATTAGCTCAAAAGATGAAAATATATGCATTATCAACTATAATCTGTGCTCACGTTAAAATGAATTACATCTGATAGACTATATCTGAAATATTTAAAGTACAATTGCAATCAGCTTTTTACATTAAAAAAACACACTTTTTTGTTGATTACGTGAAACTAAAGCACCAAGACTAAATAAATTCGCAACTCCAGAGCTCAAATACGCTACCTTGCGGTGATTAACAATACTACCGAAAAAGGTAAAACAGTCCATTCCACGTGTTTTCTTTGGGGTAAATTAGAGGCTTCAGATGGTTTATGGTGTAATGTAATTTCAGAAGAATAAAAAAGAAAGCTTCCCACAAACACGATAAAAGAAATTACTGTCATTCACAAAGCGTCGTCAAAGCAAGTTATAAAATACGGCATTTGTTTGTTTTGCCTTTTTCATCCGCCATCAGACAGTGGCTGCAGCGCCCGCTATAGTTTATTGGAGTTGCGGATACCAATAAGCATTAATTTAATACCAAGTCATCAGATTCCAATTTAACTTTAGTTAAAATCCTTAAAAATAATCTTTTTTGTTCAACTCTGTTTCACTTAAAGAAATCCAAACTATCTTAATTTAACATGTTTTTTTAACTATACAAACTGTATTTCAAAAATAGAAAGAGAGTTATTACATTTCGAAAAGTCACCCATGTGGCGGGAAAAAGTTCAACAAAACAAACATAATTAGTCGCACATCCTAAATGTACCAAAATATGAGGCCGGTGAATAATAAACTTACACTACAATCAATAAACATAGGGTAGACTGACCAGTGAATGAACAGTTAAGCACAATTTCATTTTTTAAAAATCCTAGTAATTTTAAATTCTATACCATACAGATTGTAATAGTTAAAACATTTTTATTGATCTATGTAAATATCTCTAAAAAATCACGGGAACTTATATGGTACCGCTTCCGACTTTTTTAGGTGTTTAAAGAAAAAATGGCACAACGACCCAGTGAATGAACACCTCGAACCAGCAAATGAACACAAATTGGTCCAGTGAATGAACATGATAAATTTTGATTCAAAAAGAAACTAAGTTTCTTTGAGATCTATCTATCTATCTATATAACTATCTATGTCTATTTACCTATTTATCAATGTACTTATCTATTTTTCTATCTATCTATCTATCTATATTTATATATCTACTTATCTCTCTATCTAT
This sequence comes from Uloborus diversus, assembly GCF_026930045.1. Classification (NCBI taxonomy): domain Eukaryota; kingdom Metazoa; phylum Arthropoda; class Arachnida; order Araneae; family Uloboridae; genus Uloborus; species Uloborus diversus. Next base: position 256,096,774 of record NC_072731.1, read on the forward strand.
TTATATAACTATCTATATCTATCTATCTATATCTATCTTTTTATGCTATCTTCCTTATTAGCACTCATCAGCCCGGCATAGGAAAGTGACTGAGCTGGAGATGGAAAACCTCTTATGGAAGCCAAGAGTGCGAAACAAACTGGTAGCCAATATAGAATTAGTATACCATACGAGTGACCGAAGCAATGGTTCGATTCAACTCGAAGATTGAACTCGAGGCAAGGTATATTCAGTAAATTACCGCCCATTAGCCAGGGATAAAGCAGAAAGACGTGAAATACACCGCCAGCTCAGTCATTTCCAGCCGAGGACTGCAGTTTCATGCTTATTAGCACTCATCAGCCCGGCATAGGAAAGTGACTGAGCAGGAGAAGGAAAACCTCTTATGGAAGCCAAGAGTGCGAAACAAACTGGTAGCCAATATAGAATTAGCATGCCAGACGAGTGACCGAAGCAATGGTTCGGTTCAACTCGAAGATTGAACGCGAGGCAAGGTATATTCAGTAAATTACCGCCCATTAGCCAGAGCTAAAGCAGAAATACGTGAAATACACCGCCAGCTCAGTCATTTCTAGCCGAGGACTGCAGTTTCATGCTTATTAGCACTCATCAGCCCGGCATAGGAAAGTGACTGAGCTGGAGGTGGAAAACCTCTTATGGAAGCCAAGAGTGCGAAACAAACTGGTAGCCAATATAGAATTAGCATGCCAGACGAGTGACCGAAGCAATGGTTCGGTTCAACTCGGATTGAACGCCAGGCAAGGTATATTCAGTAAATTACCGCCCATTAGCCAGGGCTAAAGCAGAAAGACGTGAAATACACCGCCAGCTCAGTCATTTCCAGCCGAGGACTGCAGTTTCATGCTTATTAGCACTCATCAGCCCGGCATAGGAAAGTGACTGAGCTGGAGATGGAAAACCTCTTATGGAAGCCAAGAGTGCGAAACAAACTGGTAGCCAATATAGAATTAGTATACCATACGAATGACCGAAGCAATGGTTCGGTTCAACTCGAAGATTGAACGCGAGGCAAAGTATATTCAGTAAATTACCGCCCATTAGCCAGGGCTAAAGCAGAAATACGTGAAATACACCGCCAGCTCAGTCATTTCCAGCCGAGGACTGCAGTTTCATGCTTATTAGCATTCATCAGCCCGGCATAGGAAAGTGACTGAGCTGGAGATGGAAAACCTCTTATGGAAGCCAAGAGTGCGAAACAAACTGGTATGCTAATTCTATATTGGCTAATCATTAGAATTTTACTTGCTCACCCATATGCAAAATGGCAACAGGAAAGAAATAAAAATTCCTGAATAACGTTACGTTCACTAACGTTTTAATTAATATCTAAGTTAGATAAAGTCGCACAATTACAAGATTGGTCCTTTTGTTTTCTTTGGGAAATTTCGAATTGATTGGTATCTCGTTTGACTCTCGATTCGCAGCGGTTCTCGAGAAGATCGATCTTCAGACAGACAGACAGACGGACGCAAACAGATTTAAATATTATAGTGGATGCTAGATAAAACATTAGTTCCTCTCTCCAGTGTTAAGAACACAGAAATTAAGACAAGCTCAAAATTTCACAAAAAAGCATTCTGTCCTTTTATTTCTCAGAATAATTACATAAAAATAATTAAACATTGAAGAAGTGCTTAACCGGCATAGGCCATTGATTGAGAGACAGCAGATGCGGAATCTCCAACACGACTGAAATCGACGTATCCAATGTTTGCCGAACTGAGCATGTGTGTAAGAACCGAAATTACTTCAAGAAGAGCTTGCACAGTTGCTTCTGCACTGGAAAGTCCTTGTGAACCAGCTTGGATCTGTGCAGCCATATCTGAAATCGTTGAACCAAGAGCACCGACGTTAAAAGCGCCGTTAGAAACAAGAGTTGAAGATGCTGCGCTCATTCGGTTGACAGCTGGAGCAGATACAATTCGGTTGCTAGCAGCTGATGCGGCTGCTGCTAATGAGGCTCCTGCACCTTGTCCGTATCCAGCTTGACCTCCATATCCAGCTCCTGTGCCGGAAGCTGCAGCTCCTGCTGCTGCACCTGCTCCGGTTCCGTATCCTCTTTGTCCTCCATATCCAGCACCTGAAGTAGCAGCTGCCGCTCCAGACCCAACCCCTGTACTATATCCAGAAGCAGCTCCTCCTGCTGCGGATTGTGACGTGGTTGTCGTTGTTCTGGATACAACTTGTGAACTAGCGGCTCCTGCACTAGAAGCTGCAGCGCTTGCAGCAGCGCCAGTTCCTTGTCCGTAACCTGCTTGACCTCCGTATCCAGCGCCTGCACCAGCTGCTGCTCCTGCTGATGCACCGGCTCCTTGTCCATAACCTGCTTGTCCTAAATATCCAGCGCCTGCACCAGCTGCCGCTGCTCCTGCTGATGCTCCGGCTCCTTGTCCATAACCTGCTTGACCTCCGTATCCAGCGCCTGCACCAGATGCCGCTGCTCCTGCTGATGCTCCGGCTCCTTGTCCATAACCTGCTTGACCTCCGTATCCAGCGCCTGCACCAGCTGCTGCTGCTCCTGCTGATGCACCGGCTCCTTGTCCATAACCTGCTTGTCTTCCAGCACCTGCACCAGCAGCTGCTGCTCCTGCTGAAGCACGGGCTCCTTGTCCATAACCTGCTTGTCCTCCATATCCAGCGCCTGCACCAGATGCTGCTGCTGCTCCTGCTGATGCACCGGCACCTTGTCCGTAACCTGCTTGCCTTCCAGCACCTGCACCAGCAGCTGCTGCTGCTCCTGCTGAAGCGCCGGCTCCTTGTCCATAACCTGCTTGTCCTCCATATCCAGCGCCTGCACCAGCTGCTGCTGCTCCAGATGATGCACCGGATCCTTGTCCATAACCTACCTGTCTTCCAGCTGCTGCTGCTCCTGCTGATGCACCGGCTCCTTGAATATAACCTGCTTGTCCTCTATATCCAGCGCCTGCACCAGCTGCTGCTGCTCCTGCTGAAGCGCCGGCTCCTTGTCCATAACCTGCTTGTCCTCCATATCCAGCGCCTGCCGATGATGCTGTTGCTTCTGCTCCTGCTGATGCACCGGCTCCTTGTTCGTAACCTGCTTGTCCTCCATATCCAGCGCCTGCACCAGCTGCTGCTGCAGCTCCTGATGATGCACCGCCTCCTTGTCCATAACCTACTTGGCTTCCAGCACCTGCACCAGCTGCTGCTGCCCTTGCTGATGCACCGGCTCCTTGTCCGTAACCTGCTTGTCTTCCAGCACCTGCACCAGCAGCTGCTGCTCTTGCTGAAGCGCCGGCTCCTTGTCCATAACCTGCTTGTCCTCCATATCCAGCACCTGCACCAGCTGCTCCTGCTGATGCACCGGCTCCTTGTCCATAACCTACTTGTCCTCCATATCCAGCGCCTGCACCAGCTGCTGCTGCAGCTCCTGATGATCCACTGGCTCCTTGTCCGTAAGCAGCTTGACTACCAGCTCCTGCCCCATATGCAGCTGCACCACCTCCTTGTCCGTAACCTGCTTGACCTCCGTATCCAGCGCCTGCTCCAGATGCTGCTGCTCCTGCTGAAGCACCAGATCCAGTACTAGCCCGTGTACCATAAGCTGCTCCAGTTGCAGCTGCAGCTGATTGTGATGAAGTTGTGGCACTACTTGACACAGTTTGTGTACTTACTGCGGATCCTGCACTTGCAGATGACCCAGCGCCGTAACCAGAACCTGCTCCAGCTCCTGCACCAGCACTATAACTGGATCCTGCTCCAGCTCCTGCACCAGCACCATAACCAGATCCTGCTCCAGCACCAGCTCCTGCACCAGCACCATAACCAGATCCTGCTCCAGCTCCTGCACCAGCACCGTAACCAGATCCTGCTCCAGCTCCAGCACCGTAACCAGAGCCTGCTCCAGCTCCTGCACCAGCACCGTAACCAGATCCTGCTGCAGCTCCAGCACCGTAACCAGATCCTGCTCCAGCTCCTGCACCAGCACCGTAACTAGATCCTGCTCCAGCTCCTGCACCAGCACCGTAACCAGATCCTGCTCCTGCTCCAGCACCGTAACCAGAGCCTGCTCCAGCTCCTGCACCAGTACCGTAACCGGATCCTGCTGCTGCCGCAGCTCCAGCACCATAACCAGATCCTGCTGCTCTTGCTGAAGCACCAGCTCCTTGTCCGTAACCTGCTTGACCTCCGTATCCAGCACCTGCACCCGATGCTGCTGCTCCTGCAGAAGCACCAGTTCCAGCCCCTGTACCATAACCTGCTCCAGTCGCAGCTGCAGATGATTGTGATGAAGTTGTTGTGCTACTTGTTACAGTTTGTGTATTTATAGCAGAGCCAGCACTTGCAGATGACCCAGCACCGTAACCAGATCCTGCTCCAGCACCAGCACCGTAACCTGATCCTGCTCCTGCTCCTGATCCGGTACCATATCCAGATCCTGCTCCAGCGGCAGCTCCAGCTCCTGCACCAGCACCGTAACCAGATCCTGCACCAGCGCCGTAACCAGATCCTGCTCCAGCTCCTGCACCAGCGCCGTAACCAGATCCTGCTCCAGCACCAGCTCCTACTCCTGCACCAGCACCGTAACCCGATCCTGCTCCAGCTCCTGAACCAGCGCCGTAACCGGATCCTGCTCCAGATTCTGCTCCAGCTCCTGCGCCAGCGCCATATCCAGATCCTGCTCCAGCGGCAGCTCCAGCTCCTGCACCAGCACCGTAACCAGATCCTGCACCAGCGCCGTAACCAGATCCTGCTCCAGCTCCTGCACCAGCGCCGTAACCAGATACTGATCCAGCTGCTGCACCAGTGCCGTAACCAGATCCTGCTCCAGCACCTGCACCAGCCCCGTAGCCAGATCCGGCTCCTGCACCAGAACCGTAACCAGATCCTGCTCCAGCTCCCGCACCAGTTCCTGCTCCTGCTCTTGACCCACCACCGTATCCAGATCCTGCTCCAGCTCCTCTACCAGCACCGTAGCCAGATCCTGCTCCAGCTCCTCTACCAGCACCATAGCCAGATCCTGCTCCAGCTCCTGCACCAGCACCGTAGCCAGATCCTGCTCCAGCTCCTGCACCAGCACCGTAGCCAGATCCTGCTCCAGCTCCTGCACCGTATCCAGCACCTGCTCCAGCTCCTGCACCGTATCCAGCACCTGCGCCAGCTCCAGCTCCGGCCCCAGCTCCATAACCAGCACCTAAAGCAGCTCCTGCTCCTGCACCGGCACCATAACCAGCTCCTGCTCCTGCACCGGCACCATAACCAGCACCTGAACCAGCACCAGCACTTGCACCTGCTCCTGCACCAGCTCCGTAACCAGCACCTGAAGCAGCTCCTGCTCCTGAACCAGCACCATAACCAGCTCCGGCACCTTCACCGTAGCCAGCTCCTGCTCCAGCTCCTGCTGCAGAAGCCTGTGATGTAACAGTTTGTTGAGTTGTTACTTGAGTGCTCGAACTGCTGCCAGCTGAGGCAGCACCTGTAGAGTATCCCGCTCCAGTACTGTAGCCAGATCCTGCTCCAGCTCCTGCACCAGCGCCGTAACCAGATACTGCACCTGCTCCTGCACCAGCGCCGTATCCAGATCCTGCTCCAGCTCCTGCTCCTGCTCCTGCACCAGTGCCGTAACCAGATCCTGCTCCGGCTCCTGCACCAGCACCGTAGCCAGATCCTGATCCAGCTCCTGCACCTGCACCGTATCCAGCACCTGCGCCAGCTCCAGCTCCTGCCCCAGCTCCATAACCAGCTCCTGCTCCTGCACCGGTACCATAACCAGCACCAGCACCTGCACCTGCTCCGGCACCAGCTGCGTAACCAGCACCTGAAGCAGCTCCTGCACCTGAACCAGCACCATAACCAGCTCCGGCACCTGCACCGTAGCCTGCTCCTGCTCCAGCTCCAGCTCCTGCTGCAGAAGCCTGTGATGTAACAGTTTGTTGAGTTGTTACTTGTGTGCTTGAACTGCTGCCAGCTGACGCAGCACCTGTAGAATATGCTGCTCCAGTACTGTAGCCAGATCCTGCTCCAGCTCCTGCGCCAGCGCCGTAACCAGCTCCTGCACCTGCTGCTGCACCAGCCCCGTATCCAGATCCTGCTCCAGCTCCTGCCCCTGCTCCAGCGCCGTAACCAGATCTTGCTCCAGCGCCTGCACCAGCACCGTATCCAGAACCTGCTCCTGCACCAGCTCCATAACCAGCACCTGAAGCAGCTCCTGCTCCTGCACCAGCACCGTATCCAGCACCTGCACCTGCTCCTGCACCAGCTCCATAACCAGCACCTGAAGCAGCCCCTGCTCCTGCACCAACACCGTATCCAGCTCCTGCACCGGCACCATAACCAGCGCCTGAAACAGCTCCCGCTCCTGCACCAGCACCATAACCAGCGCCTGAACCAGCACCAGCACCTGCTCCAGCTCCGGTTCCATAGCTTGTTCCATATCCTGAGCTTGCGCCAGCTGCTGCCCCTGCTGCTGCACCGGTTTCATATCCGGTGTTGTATCCTGTTGCAGTTGAACCTGCAACATTTGTTGCTGTTGTGACAGTGGAAGTTGCGACATTTTGTGTACTTCCGGTAGACACGCCTTGTGCATAACTTGCTGTTCCGGCAGCAGCACTTGATGCAACTCCTTGTGCTCCTCCTCCGTATCCTACAGCCTGAGCTGTTCCCTGTCCAACTGCTGCTCCTGCTCCGGATGAGTATCCACCTACTGGACCTGAACTTCCGGACGCATCTGCCCCCGCAGATGCTGATAACTCGTTTGCTTCTACACTGCTAAATATCGTGATGAGTCGACTGATTTCATTGAGAAAACCGTTATCAACATTTCCGGTCAGCTGTAGAAGAGTATTACTAACTGCATCTAGAACTGCGCCTATTTGGTATTCTTTTCCGCCGTTAGCAGCAACGATTTCTGCAATAGCTGAGCCGAACGCTGCGTTCATGGCCCTCATCGCGCCACGGCCACTTTTCCCGGACCTTATCATCTTGTCCATTGCAGAGTTCATGACATCTCTGACATCATTGAAGTCTTTCATCTCCTCCCCACTGAATGCTCCAGCTTGCGAAAGAGCCATGGAGAAGCCGTTCATGAAGTTCTCGGCCATTTGGGGGCTTGACCATACTGAGGCTCCTTGCCCCAGAGCTGAGTAGCTCTGGGCGCAGAAAACAGCGAAGAATAAGGCAAGGTAAGTTGACCACTGCATGGTGCTTGGTTAAACCAACCTAGGATGATCTGTCTGCTCCTGCCCTCAGGCTTTTATACAAAGATTTTGCGTGCAATTCAAAAAATCAGCAATTCAAATTGTCCCTGCTACGTTTTCACACCTGTCGAATACCCGTAAGATCCCCTTTTTACGACCGCACTGGATGTGCATCTGAAATGCTGTTTTCAAAGCTGGAATTTTATGTCTATGTTTTCCCCAGGAGTATCATAAAATTCATTGCTGAACCGAAATGTCTTGTTGCAATTTCAAAAATTACGTAACGTTATGCTGAACGTTACTGTTTCCTAAATAAAAAATAAAAGACGAACAAATGCTTTGTTTTAGTTTTCCCAAAATACTTCCGTCTATTAGTACAAAAATAATAACAAGTAGCTGACACAGATAGTACAAGCACAAAATAAAAAAAAAGGTTTTAATGTTGTATGAAATAATGAGATTCATGCAATTTTTGGAAACAGCCACGTTTATGCTATTGTGAAATTTTAAGTAGGTCGATGTACAAAAGTCGAACAAAAACTAAGAAAGCTTTTTATATAACTTGCTCTAGACGCGTATGTGCAGAGCCATTGCGAGATTTTAAAAAAATAAGAGGATGGTTGAAATTGATGGCTCATTAATTATTTCAAAACAAACTGAAACACAGAGGAAAAAAATGGATTTCAGGTTTTTGGTTAAAGAGGAAGTCACTACTAGGTCTAAATTCTGACAATAATCCTGAGCATAATATTTTTTATTTGATGTGGGGTGGGGGTGATGGGGAGAATGTAGGAGAACCTGAAAATTTTCAAATTTGTTGTCTCAAAATTGCATTTTAGATTTTTTTTCAAAGACTTGCAATTTTACTTTCGATACCCCCCACCCTCATAAGGTGACACCCAGGGCGGAAGGCCCCCCTACCGCGCCCCCCGGTAGGGAGTTTACTGAAATGATAGATAAAATTTATATCTGACTAGCAGTTCCCGCACAGCGATGCCCGTGCTAAGAATTCAAAGCAGTGGCAGGTAACCCGTTGATCGTGATGGACCGGTCGCCTGTTTGCAGTCGATCCCGGCGACATTCTGGATCTTGTTAACTTTCTTGTTTAAGTACAATTAATAAAAATTATTTTCTGGGGATAAACAGTCTTAACTTTCGAATCAAAAAGGGTTTGAAGATTTTTTAGAACTTTTTAAAATCGCTGAAAGGGGCACCGTTTTCAATATTTAGATTTTTTTTTTTACCTTTTGTTCTTGAAAAATAATATCCGCAAAAGCTCGTATGGATTGACAGATAGCACTTGGTATGAAGGTTTTATAATTTTTTCAGCAAGAAAAACATTGTTTTGAGCAAAATCTTTTAAGTGGCGCAGCGAGGAGACATCAGCCCCTCCATCCTCCCCCGCCATTACTACCCAGTGAAGCCGATCCTAGCGTTTGCCAAACTTGGAAAATAGATAGGCAGTTAATTTAGGTTGCTGATCGCTGCTTTAAAGGAAGTCCGTTGAATAAAATAAATCCATGCCCCCCGACATGTGAAATGATCATTTTTTTTTAATCCTTTCAAAATCTCTTTGGAATTTAAATCTATTCGTTAAAACATTTAAAAAGATTTACGGTAGCTTCAAAGCTCAAAATAATCGTTCAACTGTATAGTTCATCGCTCAACGCGCCAAACAACCACGCTACCGTAACCCTGCCCTTTTGCGAATGAAGCAGTTTTTTTTATCTGCAGTTCGAAATGCTTCAACAAATAACTAAAAAAGACATCAAATGTAAAATAATCCCGCAACTCTATTGTTTGTAGCCAAACATGCTAAGCGACCACGCTACCGTAACCCAGCTCTTAGCAAGCGATGCAAACTCCGATTGATTAGCTATCCCATCTGTCTAACGAAAAAAGAAAAAGAAAACTCGTGGGACATTCAAAAATCGTCATTAGAAAAAAAAAGGAAAAAGTCGTATATTTCTGTCGGTTAAAAACAAATCAAAAGTCCTTTTTGAATTCAAAGCAATTCGCCAAAACATTGAATTACACATCTTCAGTTGCTTTAAAACTTAAAACAATCCTCCAACTATTGTTTTTTGTTCAAACAAAAGAAGTACAGTGACAAAATAATGCATGGCTCCGCCGAATAATGTTTCTACGTAGGTTTAATTAGAGTCGATATATATATATACGGCCCCGTATATGTAGTTGCCTTCAGTTTAATCAAACATGCTAACAATAAGCTAAACAAAAACATACTCCAAGATTAATAATGTGCCGTAAAGTACCTGTAACGATAAAAAGTGTATTCGATATAATAAAGGTAACAGTTTTTAAAGAGAGTCGAAGGCTGCTTAAAATCCTCGTCTCGAATAGTTTCAAAATATTCATCAGAATGGGTCTAAGAGCATAAAAAAAAAATCTTTTGAATTAAGAGAAATATTCCTCAACATTGCCATTAAAACAAAACATATCATTCACCTTCAAAAATAACGTTAACAAAACCAGTTAGAGTCAGATTTTTTTTAAAGACTACGCAGTCATTAAAATCGTACATGAAAACATCGGCTTGCGAAAACCTAATCAAAAGGGAATATAGGTATTTTAAATGACCTGTTACAGATAAAGCCCCAATGCCAATTGCCAGAAATTAATTTTACTTCTTGATACTCAAGCAAGAAATGGCAACAAATAATATTGTTCAGCTTTTCTTCAAACTAAAATTAATCTCGCGCAAAAAATGGAGAAAGAAATTTCTTTTCGAAATAAATTAATTTTTACTTCAAACTCTTATAACTTTTTTGTAGTCATTTTTCGATGTCCGCAGCTCCAGTCATCGCGGATATTTTTGAAATGATTATTTTTTATGGGCTTCCCAACGGTACAAAAACCGAAAATATCGGACCATTTCTTGGCAAAGTTCAAGTGGACGTAAAATTGAGTTTTTAATTAACATCTCAGTTAATTAGCATCTTACGAGGAGGAGGCTAAAATATTCGTAACCCTCGTAAAATTTCGAATTTTTTAATACCTCGTTCGACTTTGAACTCGAGTCCGTTCTTTAAAATTTCGCATATGAGGGCGGAACGTTCCCCAACCCGTTTCACCCCCTTAAAATTGAAGTTTCAGAAAATCCTTTCTTAGCACGCGCTTACGTTATAAAATAAACCTATGTTCCAAATTTCAGTTTTCTAGCCTCAGCAGTTTTGGATGCGCGTTGATTGTTAGTCAGGACAAGCTATTTTATATATACAGAAGAAAAAGGTCAAATTCAAATATTTCAATATCTCGGTATCAGAGTTTAATGAAACCGGTATATTAGAGAGACACTTTGGGGTAAAAATGTCGCAGTTCCAAAATGTCGCCGGTCTAAAATGTCACCGCTCCAAAATGTCATCGTGCGAAAATATAGCCGTCCGTAAGGCTACCAGTGCAAAATGTCTCCGGTCCAAAATGTCACCGGTCCAAAATGTCATCGGGCGAAAATATCGCCGTCCGTAATGTTACCAGTGCAAAACGTCTCCGGTCCAAAATGTCATCGGGCGAAAATATCGCCGTCCGTAATGTTACCAGTGCAAAAATGTCACCAGTCCAAAATGTCATCGGGCGAAAATATTGCCGTCCGTAATGTTACCAGTGCAAAATGTCTCCGGTCCAAAATGTCAGCGTGCCAAATTTTCACCGGCCAAAAATGACGCCGTCCAAAATTCGCTCCGTCAACTGGTACGACTGATTCAACTGTACGTCGATTCTTTTCAGCATAAAAATTGCGACGGGACTAAATGAGTTTCTTGATAAATTCTGGAAAATTTATCCCGTTTTGATTCGTAACTCTTGGCTTTTTCAGCAAATAAATAGAATACAAACAAAAGCACTTTTCCTTATTTACGTTACCTTACTCCTTGTGACTCGCTATCTACCAGCTGTAAAACGTTCTGACGATGCTCAGTTCTGACGTGTGCCGAATTCTTTTGAATCTTTCTCCAAGGTGTGCGCGTGTGACCGATTTTTTTGCTTCCATTCTATCTCAAAACCTGCTGTAGGTTTTCGAACGAAATTTTGTAGCCGCAAGTACCCACATACGATTGAGGTCTAAGTGGTTTTTGCGTCAACTCGTTCAAGATAGAGGAGCAACTGAACGTTTTCATCGATATGCGTGACTGACATTTCTCAAGAAATGATGAACGAATCAATTAAAATGTTAGGAAGCAGCAGGGGCAGAGTTCGGGGCCAATAACACCAGGGAGAGGAGCAATTGAATGTTTTTTTTTTCCATCTTTTTCATTAGTTATGACTAATATATCTCAGGAAGTAATATAAGGATTGGGACAAAATTTGGTCTACACGTATATCTTAAAGGGCAGGTTGCTTATTTATTTTTGACTTTAATTACTTCAAAAGGATGTCGCACCGAATACTTTTCCTCGTTTTATATGACTGCTATATCTCAAGAAGTAATGCAAGGATTCATACAAAATTTGGTATACAAGTGAAACTAAACGAAAACAGGCATTATTTCCGTCTCTAGGTTGATTTTCGTCATAGTTTGCGTGAGATAGTGTAATTAAATAAACAATGAAACCACTCAAAAGAAAGAGAGTGACTCAACCGAGATCATCATGAAATTTTGTATACACATTGTCAGGGGTACAGAATAGAACATCCAAAAAAATAAATATTACAAGATTTTTATTCCAATTCTATAGAAAATCAAAATAATTTGCAAGTATCTCATCGAAAAAAGTCATACTCTTTTGATTTTTGCAGCATTTTAAAGCATTTAAAAAGCTGCACGATATGAATTTTACCCTAAATTTGACGCATAACAAGAACACCCACTAATTCAAAATTTTAATGGAATCTGGGACACAAAAATCGGCAAATTTTGCAATTTTTTTTATCATTTCAAAAACTTCGTGTTTTTTTCTGCTGAAAAGTACTTTTGAATCTTGTTCCTATCTTAATTAGAATGAAAGATAAAATTATTTTTGTTGCACGCATTATTTAACTTATGTTATATTAAACTTAAAAACTTTAAACGCGTTTTTCTCCATGATGCAGTTTTTCCGATTTTTTTGCTTTCAAACTCTTATAAGTCAGAAATTGATAAAGATAAATTAATGAAATTTGAAGCATATCTTTTTCAAACAGTTTACTTTAGTTGTTGTTCGGCAAATTTAAAAAAAAAAATCGTTTACTGCAAAAAATATGATTAAAAAAAAGAATCTTTGATTTTTTCAAAAATTTTCTTCAATTTTTTTTTTTTTTTTTTTTTTTTTTTTTTTTTTTTTTGAATTAATATTTTCGAAACCGCGGAATAAAAATTAAATCTTATATATTTGTGAATAACTTTTTGAAAAACAAAATTGAAAATTGACCAAGAATATTTTGAGTTTAAAGAAACTCCATTAAAACTTAAATTTCAATTAATTTTCTTTTAATTTGTTTTTAATATTTATGTTATGATTTTGTTTATTAAATAGATGGTGAATCAGTGCAAATAATTTCAAAAATCTAAACTGTTTAATAAAATGTTTTTCAAAACATGTCCCGGACTCTCTTCAGTTGATTTCATAATATAAAACGAGGTTTATTTTCATTTTTAAAGTATCGTCAGCAGTTTCTGGTCACGGAATTAAAATTAAATGAAGCTGAAATTCTTATTCGTGGCGGAAGATAATTTCGTGAATGAAAGTAATTAAAAAACAAGCTTGAAGATTTTTTTAAGGTTTTTTTCATAGACTAATAATAAGAGTAGACCGAGCTTTCTCATTCTTGCTGATGAAGAAAATTGGTTCATAGATGTATCATGTGACTAGTGGAAGGGCTTGGCGAAGACTTTGGCAGCATGGTTGCTAGATGGCAGCATTATCTATAGTTTGGCACTCGACATGTATTTTAAGAAAATGTGTTTTCATTAAAAAAAACTTCCACGTGCAGAGATTGAACTGTTTTTCTTTTAGTTATGCATTATTTTGACATTAGTAATAGTTTTTGATCAGTTTTCGGTAACTTTTATTTCATTTGGAGCTGTCAGCGTTGGCGTGAACGAAATGGCGTAAACGTTTAGCGTTAACGCAAAAATGTACTAATCGGTATCTTAAATTGAAACTGTAGGTAAAAATCTTACCGTTTGCTGATTCTTCTTGGTCGCTTGCATCTTTTATTGCTTAGAGAGTTATTGAAATTGACTAAAGAAAATGCACAATACTATCTAAACGAAAAACTCACTACATTAACAAAATATTTACAACTTAGAATAACAAATTTACAAATCGGACTCCATAAAAGATCATTCTTCCGTGTTCCATCAATTCTATTTATTTTATTTCGCGCTGGCGTTGATCGTCTGCTACGATTAACGCCCGCTGTTGCTAGGATATCCACCAGTCACATGGTTTGGTTTATGAGCAGCAAAAGGGTTGCCATAGCTCGGTCTACTCTTATTATTAGTCTATGGTTTTTTTTTAATAATAAAATATCGTCTGTTCCGTATTCAATTATTTGTTTGAAAATATTCGCAAATCTAGCGCTCGAATACGCTACCTTGCGGTGAGTTACAAAACTGCCGAAAAGTCTAAAACATTGCCACATTGCGTTCCATGTGTATCTGTTGACGTAAACACAGGCATTTTGTTAGGAGTAATTATTAACGCATTCGATGTGTCTTAGATTGCTTTCAGCAACAGAAATTGTTTATTCCCTTAATGGTATTCTCGATCTTCTCAAAATAATGTTTGTTTTCATTATTTCCTTCTGAAAAGCGAGTTGATTGTTAAATGGTGCGTAAACACAAGAAAACTCTGGATTAACAAACTTGGATAACGTTATGCCAGGTAAATTTTTTTTATTGTTTTCTGTGAATTTAAAATGTGAGAATATGTTTTTTTTTATCTTAATATAATTTAACTAACCATATTTTACAGCAGCATTTAGTTGGAATGGACAATATGCAAAATATTTTCTTGAATATATTATCGTAGAACAAAATGAAAAATGTTTAACGCTGAGAATTTTCCTCGCCGAAATAGTGGGATTATAGTTTAGGGTTACAGTTTTAGTATTGTGCGAGCAAAGAACATTTGGCGAGCGATTTCGCATGTCAGTTAAACCATATTTATATTTTTATCATGAGTGGAATAAAATGGTAGAAAGATTACAGAATTCGATAAGTTTAAAGAAATAATGTTAGACCAATAGAAAAGAAAACTAACACCATATATCCGTGAGAATTTTGTTGATGATTTGCATGGCATGACATAATTAAATCATAACGCATAAATTAGAAAAATACGAAACAGAAAAGTTTAAAATTAACCGATTCGGCAATTTGAGAAAAATAACTCAGCTACAAATGCAAAACAATTAGCGCTAGCCAAGCAAGGCAAAGAAGTATCATCTTCTTTTAATAATAATTCGTCATGTCATTTAATTAAATTATCCAGCATTAATTATTATTCTTGTCAGGCCACAATTATTATTTAGTTGTATCAAGAATTTTTAAACATCGAATTCAACATCGTGGGAAAGGCTGCTTAGAACTACGAACTACGTAATTTGCATTATTTTTTGACGTTTGTAATGCTTCTTGAATTCTCATTTCTTTCTACGTGGGACAGAATATCAATAAGAATTTGAAAATCAATTTAAAAAGAATAAAGCGCAAAAAATCATGCTTACGTACAAAATTTACTTGGCTTATTAGCATTTTCTTCGTTATCACGTGCGTTTGTTTTACCTTTTTCGTCCGCCATTAGGAAGTGGCTACAGTGCCCCCTATAGTTCGTTGGAGTAGCGAATAAGGAAATATTTTCAAACTTAATGAAACTAAAAGTAAATTTACATCAAAAAAGGATCTAAGAAAAAATGTATCATAACACTTACCGTCAGTTGAATGATGAGAAAAAATTGTGCTAATTACTTTAAAAATACAAAATTAGTTCTAGCAATTATTTTTAAGAGCAAGAAATATGTGTTGTACTGCTAGTTAATAATCAAACACAAATTGTAAGTAATAGAGGGACAACTTGTTGGGGGAAGTCGATTAGTTACCCCGACTATTGGTGTTGACAGTTTGGGGAAAAAGAAGTTTGTTTACTTTGTCCCCCCACAATTCTCTTTTCGCAGACTATCCCACCAGTCAGGGAAACATCACTTTCCGATGGAACAGAATATGACATCACTATCAAATACTTTAAAGCAACTTTTACCAGCTCTAAATTTTTAAAGTTATAATTTTCACCGTAGTAACGTATAGGATTTTCCTTTAGTTTAAGAAATGAATTCCTTGAAATAGACTGCACGTTCTGGTACTAGACTACTAGTGTCAGGTTCTTCCAATAGCTTTGACCTCTTCCTCACTCTCTAGTTAATCTACTCTCTTGTATTGATCTTTCCAAAAATCATCCTCTACACAGAAAAATTGATCTTGTAAAATGGGAGCAAAAAATGATTTTTATTTTGGCAACTCCATAAGTAAGCTTAATTACCTAGCAAGAAATTTGGAGCAAATTTTGTGATAATTTTCAATAAAAATGCAAAAACATCAACATCGAAAAAACATCGAAAGGAAAACATCGAAAGTAAAACATCGATGTTTTAAGAAAAACATCGAAAGTAAAACATTGATGTTTTAAGAAAAACATCGAAAGTAAAACATCGATGTTTTAAGAAAAACATCGATGTTTCCAAAACATCGACATCGATGTCGCACCCCTAGTAGGTATATACAAACTAAATACTTGTAGGTAACCAGGAGCATGAAGATACATTTCTAATTTGCACCAGCAAAAGACACTATCTTTTCGCGTTGACAGCAGAGCGTATCAATGAATTTAAATTCTTAAAATGTGAGGAAAATGCTAATAAGCCAAGTAAATTTTGTTCGTATGCATGATTTTTTCGCTTTATTCTTTTTAAATTAATTTTCAAAGTCTTATTGATATTCTGGCCCACGTAGAAAGAAATGAGAATTCAAGAAGCATTACTAAACGTCAAAAAATAATGCAAATTACACGTAGTTCGTAGTTCTAAGCAGCCATTTCCACGATGTTGAATTCGATATTTATCAATTCTTGATAAAACTAAATAATAATTGTGGCCTGACAAGAATAATAATTAATGCTGGATAATTTAATTAAATGACATCACGAATTATTATCAAACGAAGATGATACTTCTTTGCCTTGCTTGGCTAGCGCTAATTATTTTGCATTTGTAGCTGAGTTATTTTTCTCAAATTGCCGAATCGGTTAATTTTAAACTTTTCTGTTTTGTATTTTTCTAATTTATGCGTTATGGTTTAATTATGTCATGCCATGAAAATCATCAACAAAATTCTCACGGATAAATGATGGTAGTTTTCTTTTCAATTGATCTAACTTTACTTCTTTAAACTTATCGAATTCTGTAATCTTTCTAACATTTTATTCCACTCATGATAAAAAATAAATATGGTTTAACTGACATGCGAAATTTCTCGCCAAATGTTTTTTGTTCGCACAATACTAAAACTATAACCTTAAACTATAATCCCACTATTTTAGCGAGGAAAACTCTCAGCGATAAACATTTTTCATTTCGTTCTACGATAATATATTCAAGAAAATATTTTGCATACTGCCCATTCCAACTAAATGCTGCAGTAAATTAGGTTTTTTTAATTAATTATTTTTAATCTAGGCGGAGATGAAAACCCTAATTCTTCCGCTAATGTTATCAAATCCTTCTTTCGAACTTAAGATTAAAAAAAACCCATATTCTTACAAATTCACACAAAACAATTTAAAAAAAAAAAACTTACCTTGTATACCGTTATCCTCTTTCAAAAAAAAAGGGAAAAATGCATCGAACAGAGCAAATGCGAAGTTTGTTAACCCAGAGTTTTCTTGTGTTTCGCTTTCACCATTTACGACAATCATCACACTTTTTAGAGGAAAATAATGAAAACTAACATTATTTTGAGAAGATCGAGAATACAATTAAGGGACGAAAAATTTTTGTTGCTGAAAGCAATCTAAGACACATCGAATGCGTTAATAAATACTTCTAACAAACTGCCTGTGTTTACGTCAACAGACACACATGGAACTCAATGTGGCAATGTTTTAGTTTTTTCGGCAGTTTTGTAAATCACCGCAAGGTAGCGTATTCGAGCGCTGGAGTCGCGAAATGGACTTTACACTATTTGTATCCAAAATGGCAAAAACAGATGATAATTTGAAATCTTCACGCTTTTCGTTAATTTTTTTTTTCCTTCATGAAAATATCGTCTGCTACGAATTAGGAATTCAGTTTTACATTTAGTTTCATTTCTGTGATCAGAAACCGCAGACGATAATTTAATTTTATGCATATTTCTTACAGAATCGATTCTGTAACCGATAAACGTCTGTAGCAAATTCCAAATATTAAAAAATGTACGTTTATAATTTATTTTTTCAATTATTTTTCTCTGCTACACATTAGTGTTTTATGTAATAGAGAATTTGGAGTGTATTTAATTGCTATGACCAAATGGAAATACAGAATTAGCATAAAAGAATATCCCGGTTTTAAAAATTTGTATTTCATAAACTATTACACATCACTATGAAGCTTTATCTTCTTTATTTATTAATAATAAAGTTGAAAGTCCTTCTGTCGGTCAGGATTTCTGTCAGGATCCTCTCTGTCCGGATTTCTGTCAGGATCTCTCTCTGACCGGATTTCTGTCTGTCAGGGTCTCTCTGACGCGCATAGCGCCTAGATCGTTCGACTAATTTTCGTGAAATTTGGCACAGAATTAGCTTATAGCATGGGGGTGTGCACTTCGAAGCGATTTTTTGAAAATTAGATTTTGTTCTTTTTCTATTCCAATTTTCTTTGTTAATAATAAAGCTGAAAGTCTATGTCCAAGTTACTTTTTCCGAACGCCAGTAAACTGATCATCGAACCGGATATCGAGGGATAAGTAAATTTCCCATCTCTATGTTTGCTTATTAACCATAATCCTCTGATTATAATTAGTGGATATATCAATTAAAAACTATTAATTATGACACTTCTATTACGACATAAACTCCCTATTTTCCGAAGGCTTACATCCATTCAAATTATTATTCAGTGCTTCATCTCAACTTTCCACAACAATACTTTTATTAAAAGGTGTAGAGTGAGGAAAATCATTGAGAAGCAAGATGTGTTGCCATCTTGTTTCTCGAGTATGAAGAAATAAAATTGACTTTTTTTTTTGAGGCTTTTATGTAATCGGAGAATTTAAAATTCCTCCTTTTTGGTTATTTTTCCGCAATCTGCCGCCCGCAAAAAATTCACTTTTTTTTTTCCAAGCCTGATTGTTTAACACGCGTCACTTGACATACCTTTTATCTGGTTTAACTTTATTTTTTGATTTATTCTCGAGTCAAATCATTTAGAATCGTTTGGAATACTAAAGGTAAGCATTGGCTGTTGGTTTTCTCTAAACGAATTCTAAAGCTCTCCTAATGCTCGTAGAAACTTCAAAGAAACTTCATCTTAATCGGAAAATTCCTAGCTTTCAAATGATTTAAAACTAAAAAAAAAAATACGAAATAAACAAATTCTTCCCCATATCAACTTTATTATTAATAAAGAAAATTGGAATAGAAAAAGAACAAAATCGAATTTTCAAAAAATCGGTTCGTGGTGCACACCCCCATGCTACAAACTAATTTTTTGCCAAATTTCTTGAAAATCGGAGGAACGGTCTAGGCGCTATGCGCGCCACAGAGATCCTAACAGACAGACAGAGAGACTTTCAGTTTTATTATTAGTAAGGATAAAGAAGAAGAAAGATAAACAAATTCTTCCCCACATTATCAAGTTTATATAAAAAATGGGCTTAAAATGGGAATAGAAAAAGAACAAAATCGAGTTTTCGAAAAATCGCTTCGAGGTGCGCACCCCCATGCTATAAACTAATTCTGTGCCGAATTTCATGACAATCGGAGGAACGGTCTAGGCGTTATGCTCGTCAGAGAGATACTGACAGATGAAGAAGAAGAAAGATAAACAAATTCTTCCCCATGTTATCAAATTTATATGAAAAATGGGCTTAAAATTGGAATAGAAAAAGAACAAAATCGAATTTTCGAAAAATCGCTTCGAGGTACACACCCCTATGCTATAAACTAATTCTGTGCCAAATTTCATGACAATTGGCCGAACGGTCTAGGCGCTATGCGCGTCACAGTCATCCTGACAAACAGGCAAACAGAAATCCGGACAGAAAGAGATCCTGACAGACAGAGAGACTTTCAGCTTTAGTATTAGTAAAGAAAAGAAGATAAAGAAGAAGAAAGATAATCATCTTCTAAGCACAAAGTGAATAAAACTAAGGGCCGTGGAAGCCGGATCGGTAGAGTGTCGGATTCGGGGCCGGAGGGTCCTGGGTTCGAACCTCGATGGTCGAAGACCCACCGTCGTCATTAAAGGGAACTGGGCGACGTTAAAAATATGCTCGTGGTCTCAATGTCCTCCAAGTGAAACGATACCTCTGGGGTGCTAGTACTAGGCAGCTATTAGCTCCTGGACTAGTTCTAAATTCTCATTAACTGTTCGATCCGGTGATGGTGCTGCCATCTATCGGTATATAAAATAATGGAGGCAAGGCACTTAGTATGCAGTCCTCGACATAAATACAGTTGTAGTCAGTTCTGACTCTGAATAGGAATAGGAATAAAACTAATTCCATAAGAGTACCAACAAGACATTGCCTGGGTCTAAGAACACCTCGCCACGTACAGCAAGCAACGGGTTAGACAGACAGTAGAATCAGAAAGTACACGATGGCGAAATAAAATGAATTAGCATTCTTACTTGCTCAAAAAATAAAATAAATAAATAATAATAATAATGAATAAATAAATAAATAAATAAACTAGAAATAAATAAATAAAATAAAATAAATAAAAATAAATAAATAAAAATTAAAATTAAAATTAATTTAAATTCTGAAATTTTGAATTCAAACTATGTTTTTCGCCTTCACGAGCTGCGACAGGACCCTACTCATTGGAGTTATTGTTTCTAGAAACGGCTCCTGTCCCCCAAAGCCTGCCCCTCCTCTTGGACGGTTACGTGTGTATAGGTGTATACTTGTGTATGTGTAGGCTTTAGTGTGTGCGTATACCTGTGTGAATGCACGTTAGGGTGTATATGTGTAAAGGCGGATGTGCGTGTGTAAGTGTGTATGTGTATGAGCGTGTGTGTGTGTAGGACATGGACGTCACCGACCAGGAGAAGCTGATTCCGGGGGACAGTGCTCAGGACCGGAGGAGCCGCGCCTGCAGAGGACGGTGGGGTTGAAAAAGGAACCGGACATCAAGGACGGTCAAGTGAAAACAATTAGCAATCGTGACTGCTCAAAAAGAAAAGAAAAAAATTTTGAAAAAAAAATAGAACCGACTTCAAAATTGCTCTAAAAAGTGAAAAATAATTTATTCTTTAAACACCATCGATAATGCTTTGAAACATAATTTTTGAAGTTGGCGCAAAAACAAAACGTAAAATCCAGTGTAACCATGCTTCGTTCATATTTCTTTTCAGAAAAGCATCCAAAGTTACGAACGAAACATTTATATCGCTATTCAAATATGTTGTCATCAATGCATAATTTATGTGATAGTGAAGAAACTGGTCCTGGTTAAATTTATAGTTGTATTTGAGTTATCGCTGTGAATGATTTTATCTATCGTTCTTGCGCCAACTTCAAAAATTATGTTTAAAAGCATTATCGATGGTGTTTAAAGAATAAATTATTTTTCACTTTTTAGAGCAATTTTGAAGTCGGTTCTATTTTTTTTTTTTCAAAATTTTTTTATTTCATTCTTTTTAATGTAAATGTAGGTATTTCAGAAATAATAAGAAGTTACCATCACGAAACTTCACATTTTTTTCTTAAAAATGCTCCATACTAATAAAAAAAAACTATTGACACGCGTTAAACTTTAAGCGATTGTCACTAAAAACTTATCTTTGTTCCTGTCTGGAAATCATGCGTATTTAATTTAATTATAATCATTTAAGTATTACGTTTTTCCTAACTAATTTACATTCCACAGCATCTAAGTTGCTCATGATGCAATCCTGTATTTTCTTACTAGCCCCGATCATCTGTTATCGGCATAGATGATAACGATAAAAGTACTACCATTTTTATCGATCTTCCTCTGTTTATTTTTACCTTTTTGTCTTGATTGACCCCCCCCCCCCCCCCCCCAAATTTTCTTCTATTTATCTTTATTTTTCCTTTTTTCGAATATTTTTTGTTTCTGTTTATTTTATTTCATGGTTTTTCATTCAGCTTTTCCTTTCTTGCGGTTCACGGTTACTGACAATTTCTTTTCTTTTTGTTTAAGCTTCGGCTTAATCTTTGTCCAATTGACTTCTTTCTTTCTGGGTTCGTACCTAAGAGAAAGCTCTTGGATTTTGCTTGCATTCCTATTGGTTCCTGATCGGTTTATAACTTTGTCATTGGTGTTTGGCTAATCCGCTGTTTTTATCTTTTAAGCTGCATGCTTATCTGCTCTTGGCTTTTGTCGGATGTCTTTTCATCCATAAGCTCATCATTTTTTGCATTGAAAAAGGCGTTCCCTGTAACGCCGAAACACGTGTCTGCTGTAATTTACAAATATGTGCTTCTTCTAACGTTGTTTTGTCTTACTTTACTACAGAGTAGTTGAGTCAAACCTAATGGTAGCATTGTGAAGGCTAAGCAGATCCTAATCACTGCATCACCTCCTTTCCAGGTTAGGTTTACCCCTACTATGGAGCAATAGCACTGAAGAAAGGAAGATTTTGATAATTCACATAGGGTTACTATAAATCAGCAAGGTTACTAAAATAAAATTATTTATGCCAAAAATAAGAAGACAGTGCCAGATTCCCCATTATCGAAATATACCTTGAAGAAATTTGATGCTTGCTTCAGAGAAGCCTTCATTGTAAATTATCATTACAATTACTATTAATGTTACTGTTATATGGCACCAAACTTTTATAACAATGAGTTTCATATTGTCGCGTAGATGAAGATAGCGAAGACAATGTGAAAGCCAAATGAAGCGAATACTCGTTAGTCTCAACTCGAGATCTTTATTCAGAACCACGAATGAACTTTACATCTCCTTATATACAACTTGAGAAAGTGCTGGAACTTTCCAGACTTGGAAAGATACAGAAATTAATAGAACATTCGAGAAAATACGGGAAACAGTAGAAACGAAATTTTAGTAAAATTCACTTTGTCCTAGTCGGGATTTGAACCCGGGTCGCTCGTGTGGGAGGCGCGAATTCTACCACTGAGCCACCGTTACCCACGGAGGAAAAGTGCGAACTTCGCTACAATATCATTTTAATCATTTAATAGGGAAATTGCATAAAATTTACTGTTTCTTGCCCATAACTTTTTTCCTAAAGAACAAATATGGTCAAACAAAGTAATGGGACCTAAGTTGAGCCATCCCCTATCCATTAAAAAAAGAATCATAAAAATTGGTTCACTAGGTGAGACGCTATGAGTGGAGAAACAAAAAAAAAACATACATACGGTATGAATTGATAACCGCCTCCTTTTTGAAGTCGGTTAAAAAAGAAATTAACTTGAATTCTGAAATTTTGAATTCAAATTATGTTTTTCGCAATCACGACAGGACCCTAGTCATTGGACTTATTGCTACCAGAAACGACTCCTGTCCCCCCAAGCCTGCCCTTCCTTCTGGGGGTTACGTGTGTATTTTTGGGTATGTGTGTGCAGGCGCACGTGCGTGCATGTGTATGCTTGTGTGTGTGTGTGCGTAGACCTGTGTGTATGCACTTAGGCGTGTGTGTATGTGTGTAACGGCTTGTGTGTGGGAGTGTGTATGTGCGTAACAATGCGTGTGTGTAGGACATGGACGCCACTGACCAGGAAAAGCGGCTACCGGGGGACATTCGCGCCTGTAGAGGCCGGTGGGCGGTGGTGCTGCAGAGGCACCTGGTCCAAGCTGAAAAAGGAACCGGAACGCCAAGGACCGTCAAACGAGAACAATAAACAATCGTGGTTGCTCAAAAAAATTATATTAACTTGAATTTTTGGTATCTTGAATTCAAATTATGTTTTTCGCAATCACGAGCGTTTGTGTATGAATGCGCGTGTGTGTTTGTGTAGGCTCATGTATGTGGGTGCGTGTATATGTGTGTATGTATGCATGTGTGTGCGTGTTGTGTATGCAGTGCTATGTGTGTACGCGCGCGTGTGTGTGTATAGGCATTCGTTTGTGTGTGTGTATGTAGGCATATGTGTTTGTGTCTGTGTGCAGGCATGAGTGTGTGTATGTGTGTGTAGGAGTGTGTGTTTGTGTCTGTGTGCAGGCATGAGTGCGTAGGCGTGTGTATGTATGCGTGTGTGCGTGTAGGATATGGACGCAACCTGGAGACGATTTTCGCAAGAGGAGCAGCATCGTGAGGCCGGTCGACGTGACGGTGGTGCTGGCAGAGGGTGCTGGTGGGAAAATAAAATCAGCGTAACATCAAAAACTGTCAAGTGGGAACAATAAGCAATCGTGATTGCTCAAAAAAAAAAGAAAAATGCGGGTGACGGTAACCGCCACTCTTAAAATCACAGGATTATAAAATCAGCCGCTCTTTAAAATCAAATCTGGGAGGACAGAATTATTACAATATCAAAACATAACCAAAAACCATCCTTTTATAAAATCACTACCGCCGTTTTATGAAATTAGCTTTTAAATCGTGTATGTAGAAAATCCTCATATAAATAACTATCATTCCCGTACCCAGCATTGCTCGGGTTATGGAATTAGCAGGAGTTAACAGTGCTTGGTGCACCTAGTTTCGAAAATCCCCTATAATAATTACTTATTACCTATATTTTTTTTCTAATTTTGAGAGGGTCCCGGGGCCCCTGGACTCCATATATATATATGCCCTTGTCCTTAACCGATCTTTAACTGTTATTAACGATTTTTTAAAAGTATTGATTATCTTTGCAAACACAGGACATCCACATTTTATTGTTATACCTATGTTTAAGCAAGAACTTCTTTGTACACAACATTTTTAGTTTTTTTTCCTGGTGCTTAAACTATTAAGCTGCTTGATGAACTGACGTTGGAGTAAGCTACATAAAATTGGCCGGGTGAAAAAAAGTCTTCTCCAAAATCGATCCCTGCTACTTTTAATGTCTGTCCTTCTGACTTATTAACGGTTATTGCAAAGCAAATTTTACAGGAAACTGAACACTTCTAAATTCAAAAGAATAGTCTGCCTGTGATGATGTTCTTAAAAACTTCGCTTCCAGTTTTAAAACTAGTATGTTGTGGCCATCACGAAACTTTCTTCTATATTTTTCTTTTTTTTCTGATCCCTCCCCATGCTTGACGAGGAAGCAATATTCCCAACAAAAACGAAATTACACATGAAAAGACTTGACGACCATTCCAATGTCTGAATTATTGCAAAAGCAAAGCAAAAAGCGAAAAATGAAAGTTATTTTAAAAGCCTTGCTTAAATTAATTACAAATATTTTATTTATTAACAAACATAAGATGGCAACAGTTAAACATTTTAAATCATTGAGATAAAATTTCCGATCATTTCCATACAATTAAAATCACGAGAAATACGCAGACGACAATCTATTACGATTTATCTTTCTTATTGTTGCATTAATAAAGCTATTTTTATTCGCAAAAAAAAAAAAAAAAAAATCAACACCTCTTGGAGCGATTGGCGTCCAAATTGAACCGAAGTCTGTTTACATATGGATTCACATATATTCCAAATTTCAACCAGAACGCAGCATTACTTCTTGAGATAGGGCACTCACAATGGAAAAAAAAAACGGGTGATTGCGCTACCCCCTTTTTAGCTGTTGACACCAAAATAAAATCAGCTCTTATACCCACTAAGGGCTACTTGCCGATAAATTTTTCTTTCATTCCGTTCATTATTTCTTGAGATACAGCAGTCACAATTGACGACAAAACACGTTCTATAGCTCAACCCCCGTTTGAGTTATTGACACCAAAATTGAATCAGCACCTGTTCCTGTTAATGGCAACATATGGACCAAATTTTGTTTGATTCCGCCAGTTACTTCCTGAGGAATAGCAAGCACGCGTAACTCAAAAAACGTCCCATTGCTCCACCCCCCTTGGAGGGATTCGCGCCAAAAACCAATGGGCACAAGTTCACATAGCGGCACATATGTGTACTAAATTTCGTTCAATTTCATGCGGTAGTTTTTGCTGTAGAGCGGCCACAAAAAACTGGTCACACACAGACGTGACACATACACACACACATACACACACACAGACAGACAGACATTTTCCAAAAATGGTCGAAATGGACTCAGCACACCTCAAAACGTTCGAATCCGTCAAAATTCGAAATTCGAAAATTTGCACGAATCCAATACTTTCTTCTATATATTAGATATAGAAGAAAGTAAAAATGAAAGCAAAAGACAGAAACATTATTATTTGATTTGAGAAAAGCCTCGAAGAATCACGTGAGAAACAAAAACAATATCAAATTTAAAATTCGCTTTTGACCAAAAGTTGAGATGAGGTACTGAATAATGATTTGAATGGAGGAAAGCCTCCGAAAATAAGGGATTTAAATTTCAATGACAGGTTTTAATTTCACAGAAATTAAGGGATTTTAATTAATTTCCCATGAACTAATCGATATTTCGAAAAAACCTTTCTTAGTGGATACTTTCATAATCATGTGGACATGCCTGCCAATTTTCAAGTCTGAGGCTTCAGCAGTATTGGCTGTGCGTTGATATATATATATATATATATATATATATATATATATATATATATATATATATATATATGTTATCTCAGGACATTGATTTTTGTAAATTAAGATAGCCGATGATAAAGTAACCCCCGTGTTTCAACAATGAAACTCGCACCCCGGCATGATAATTTGATAATATGATTTGGTAATGTTTTACATGCAGGGAATTGCTTTATTGTGGCAAGGCTGAACTAAATCCAGTGACTTAACCACGACCGCGCCAAGCCTGATCGGCGCCGTTGTGCAAATGTTATTGAAGAGCCTTTATGCTCTGGTGTTCGAGAAAAATATAGAGGGAGATTTTGCAGACAAATATAAAATGGAAAAAAGTACGTTTGGCATTTAACTTATGCAAAAAAATAATGTGTGGATATGAAATTTCGCAGTATGGTGTAAGTTTTTACTTCATATCTCGAAATTATTCCGAGTTCAGCAGCTCCTCTGATATGTTAGTAATGGGAAGAAGAAAATATTTTAATGTCTAAGTTAAAGCTACTATCTAATTTATTTTATGCCACTCTAGACATGACAGCAGGAGCAGTGGCGCAACTAGAATATATTTTTAATAGGGTACAAAATGAAAAAAAAAAATCTCTTTTAATAAAGAGGGGTCCGGGGTAGGGTGCGTCTTATTTTTGAAGGTGTTATTTTTTCAAGAGGCACCCTCTCATTTTGTTTCTTTGGATGAAAAACAAATTCTCATATATGAAAAATAAAAATTGAATAATATTCAGAGGGTGCTACCACTGCTGCAAAATTTGTCAACTCTCTCTCTCTTTTTATTTTTTTAAATTAATTTATTTAGTCTGTAAAACAAGTAGCAATCAGTGAAAAGTTTGTATTGTCACATAGAAGTAACAAAAAAAAAATTACAATATTGCTGAATGTAATAGACCGAAAGTGTAAACTTGTGTTATGAATGGCTTTACCGAACTTTCAAATGCTTTTTTGACATTAATACTTAAAATGACAACCATGAAATGCTTATTATTTTCTTGTATATACAAGAAATAGGTATTTGTGTTTGTTAAACCCAACCAACCTAATTTCATGTTGATTAAAAATATGACAAAATATATTGGGGAGTTGATTTTTACACCATATTTTTCACAATGAATGTAATTTTAATCACTGGTAGCACCCCCTAAATTATGTTCAAATTCTATAAAACTTACATGTGCGTATTTTTTCATCAAAAGGAAGCAATTAAAGGGATGCCCCATAAGAAATTCAAATTTTTTTGAAAAGGTGCATTATAAGACACACTCTAGTCCGGGTCCTCTCCGGAAAAATTTCGAAACTTAAAGTTTGAAAAACGCAATTTTAGATGGTCTTTAGTGGTGTTATGGGGGAAAAAAAGGTACAAGTGGCTCCGCGAAAATTTATGGAAGTTGAAGCCTTAAAACGTGATTTTAGGGCATATTTATTGGCGTTAGAAAAAGGGATGGAACTCTAGGTTTCTACACAATCGGTTTTATTTTTTGAAAATTAAATTGGGAAATCAATTCCTTTTCTCCCCTCTAATGTTTCGACTTTGAACTTCCAAAAACGCAATTGCAGACAACTTTGAAAATTTTTACAAGAAAGGAATTCTGGAGCTCCCCCTGAAATTTTTTTTTAAATTAAAGTCCTTAAAACCTAAGCAGTATTCTGCGATGTTAGGAGAAGTGGTTCAGGGGCTATTCTAAATGAAATTTTTGATAAGACATGTTTCAAAAACCTAACTTTTGATGATATTTAAGGAAGGAGGTTCTGAAGCCCTTGCCCGAGTACTTTCTGAAATTGAAGTCCTAAAAACGTGATTGTAAGGCCATATTTGGTAACATTAGGGCCGGCAATCTTCCGAAATTAAAGCTCTAAAAACGCATTTTAAGAGATTTTCGAACACAGTTTCATGCGATGTTGTTTCTTATTCGGGAGCTTTCGTAACATTTTGCAAAATTGAAGATCTGGAAACGAAATTTGAGATGCTCCGTAATGCCTTTGGTGGGAGGGGGGGGAAGAGATTCGGGGTGGAGTAAAATTTTGACAACTTTCTTATTTTCAAGCGAACTAGAAAAAAGAAAAATAATAATGAAAAAAAGAAAAGAAATAGGAGGGAGGGAGAGTAGCTGACCAGTTAGCTGAAACTATTGTGAATTTTAAACTCAAAGATTTCTTTTTAAAACAAATTAAAGATTTACCCCAACACCATAATTTTTTCTCTACTAAAATCACTTTGTTTTCCGAAGACGCGTTACCCCCTCCCCCCCCCCCCCTTCAAAAGTAAATATTTTTGAGAAACATTCAACTCAGCATTCTGGAGGAAAGGGAGCACTGGGCGGTGCAACCAGAGGGTGTCCTTTGGACCCCCCCCCCCCCCGGTTGCGTCACGGAACAGACAGGAGGGTACTGATTATATTTCTAAATTGAAGGGTAATATTGTAGAGGATATCCCTTCATAAAATCTGAAACTGAAACTTGCTGGTAAAACGAGTAATTCTAAAGTTCGAATCGTTAAAAAAGCATTGACTTTAATATCTAAAACAAACACATTGTCCGAAGAGCTTTTTTTTTTTAATTTAATACACTAATAGGTGAAGAAAAATGGGGTGCGGGAATTGATTAATTATGGTCAAGTCGTTACTTTTCGGAACTAAAAAGTTAATCTAAATTGTTGTCTACAATATATGCGTATTACGCACAAGTAAATAATATGCAAATGTGCATACCGTATTTTTTAACGTATGATAACATGATGCAGTGAAATGATCACGAACAATAGTTACAAATCACAAAAAGGCATATTGCACGATTTATAGCAAGAACCACAATGGGAAATAGCAAATTTCTTGCGCTGCTTCGTATGCTCAACCTTGTGAAATTACAGACATGTTGAAATAACATTGATGGCTCCAGGTATGAAGAAAAATGCTAATTAATTAGCATCATGTGTTTTTTCTGTGTAAAAGATAGCACTTTTGAATAGCACTTTCAGACACAACAAGGTAATACTTTTTTCTTATAAATAGGCAGCAAGGAGGATTGCTTGTTTTAATGGGCAGTATAATTTCACTGCTATTTGCATAGAAAAATGAAAAGTTTAGTTTTATTTTTCCCCCTCATTTGGAGCATTTTTGATTGGTAGAGCACGGCGCCTTTTTGACTCTGGCGCCGCCGTGCGTCGCACGACCTTGCACATAGGGACGTCGCGGCCCTGGACTTAACTGTTTCACTGGTAAAACTGTCATTTCAGAAGAATGAAGAAACGTAAAAATGGCCAACCATGACTGCTATCTACTGGAGTTCAGAGTTAATCCATGGGAGTTATGGTTAAAACTTAAAACTACCAAAATATCACCAAAGAGGCGATGCCTGCGTTCAAATGTAGGAGCAAATTTTCACCTGCCATACCATGACGGGGGACTTTCTAGTATAAAAATACAGTTAATTATTAAATGTAACATTGAACTTTAACTTATTTTATGACGGTTAAGTACAGTCGGACCTCGATATAAGGTCACCCGTCGGGACTTCACGAAACTGACCTTATAAGGGGGTTGATCTTATAACCGATTCATATATATTCATTGATAAATAAACATGTAATTCATTGATTCTTTTCAAAATTTAATGCGTTTAAAACTATCAGTTAATTAGGTTATTATAGTTAAATTGATTTCAACCAATTTAAATTTTCAAAAATTTCATTTAGAGTAAAGCTGCATTCTAATATCCCCAAGCAAACAACTGATGTGCAACTTACCTTACTTAAAATTATCATTAATACAGAACTAATGTGTTTTTTCTTTAATTTAAGCACAATGGATTATAATTATTGTCTGAAAATTTCTTCAGCTTCTTATGACTGGCAAAAGAGTGCAATATGTACATTGTACACGCTGAATGCACGCATTACTTCTTCATATTTTAGTATCACTGTCGTAATGCTCACTTGCTACTTCATTCTGTGCACTACATGTTACGTTAATAGGAAAAACGATTTTTCACTTTTTAAGGATCGTATATCGCAGTGAATACTTGGAAGTGAATCTGTTATACACTGAAAGCATTCAAAGAAATCCGACAAAAGTGACTTTATAAGCGATTAATGCATTATGACCTGACCATATATCCGATAATACATGACATAGAATTCCGATTCAGTGAGCCGGGACTTTAGAAAAGTGACCTTATATGCGGGGTGACCTTATAAGTGGATGACCCTATATGGAACGGGGTTAAACATAAAAATGCACTAATACATTTATGCACTACTACATTTTATGCACTACGGCAGAAACATACACTAGGACACTCCTTCTATGTGGGGAGCAGATATTGATCAGTCCCAATTTCCGGAGTGTCCTCTCTGTAATGGAAAAAAATGGGTTAATTGCTGAAAAATAAAGTATTGTTAGTTACTGCCGTGTAAGTGTTTCCCGCCGATCCCCTGTCGGTCTCGGTTTAAAATGAGAGAACACTTTCCTGCAATGGAAATTACGAAGGTTAAGTGGGGAGTTCGAGGGGAGTTCCATGGGGGTGGAACTTGCTTCCTTGAAGACCTCGGGCTTACTGACGACACCATGCCTGGAAGCTGGCCGGATTGTCTATCTCCATGCTATGGGAGCCCCCCCCCCCCCCTTTTTTTAACATTTACACATGACAACATCAAACAGCACAAGACATATTACAACATTTATATTTTTGGATATTTTGAATATTTGATTTTTTCCTTTTTTTTTTTGGGGGGGGGAGGGAGTACTTTTGTCCGAGGTAGGGGACTTACCCTCATGAAACTTTAGTGTCCTTGTAGTCACGACACCCCCATCTCGCCCCCTCAGCCCATCTCGGGTCTTGGGAAGAACTATTGGCATGGGACAGTTTTAAAACTAGGATACTATTGGAATGAGGTAGGTTGTCTGGACCAGGCCTGATGGGAAGGACCGCCCGCCTCTTGCCTTACTTATTAAGTAGGAGGAGCTTCAGAATGAGATTATGGGGAAAGCTATTTGACCTGATCTCCCCCGTCTTGTCATGGCCTGGTCTTGTCATATCCTGTAATGATTATAAGATCTGATTAGTGTGGGACCCTTCCCCCGGTCCCATAGGGTGACCTGTAAGAAATTACATTTCACTTCCTATAATCAGAACTATAGATCATGTTTTATTTTTTGTCTTTTTTTTTTCTTTTTGTTTATTCCCCCCCCCCCCCCCTTTTTTTAGCTTCGTTTGTGCGACAGGGAATGACTGAGTTGGGAAGTGATCTTGTGCAAGTGGATGTTACCCCTACCCGGTATCTTGGAGTTCATCCTCGTTTTCTAGAAGAAATGCCATTAAATCTTTGATTCTCCGGCGTTGCTCTCTATCCGAGAGAAGTCTATGTGCCCATATTTCGTCTTTAGTTTGTGGACGAGGGATGTGGAAGCGCTGCGTGATCTCGCAATTAAAGGCGTAATGATCCGCACCTCCCACATCCCCGCAAATGCAGTTCCCGTTACCACTTTGATGAAATCTTTTGAGATGTGTCTGAAATGGGTCGTGTCCCGTTATGAACTGTATTAATCCTTTATCTATAACGTATCTATTAAGGCTTACTTTAGGGAAGAAAAGTTTAATTTGTTTGTCCGTCTCCTCGTATCGCTCCTGCCATGCTTTTAGTAGTTGAGAGTTTAGTTGCTTTTTAAAGTATGATTTGGGGAGCGGAAGATCAAGAGATGGTACGTCTTGATGTGTTGCTTCCTTTGCTAGTCTATCTGCTAATTCATTACCTTCATTATTGTTGTGTGCTTTAAGCCACATTAATTTTACGTTTCCAAGATCATTAAATTTAGCTTTAGTGCGTTTAATCTGATCGGTGTTACTTTTTTGTTTTTCTATTGCCTTTATCGAGGACTCACTGTCTGTCCATATTATTGAGGTCTTATTTTTGTCTGAATTTACGTTAAGCCAGTCTATTGCCTTTTCTGTTGCTGAGAGTTCCGCCTGAAAAGCTGTGTTATTATTTTGTACTCGAGTCTTCTGACTAAATGTCTGCTTTTTATTCTTATAGGAGACGAACGCGTGCCCTACTCCTGCTTCGGTCTTAGACCCGTCCGAATACACTTCGTGGTCTATCTGGTCCTTTTGTTTGTTAATCGGAGTTAGTTTGTCTTCGAAATTAGCCTTTAGTTTAATGTAAGGAAATTTTGGGCGCTTATCATAATCTTTATGTTCGAATAGTCTATTGTTGTAAGTCTGATTAAATTCATGCTGCAGTATGTTTTTATATGTGCAGTCGTACTCCGCTACTAGGTCCAGTGGTGATCCTCCCATTAGTATTTGCGCTGATATTGTTGGAATTGTTTTGCAACCCCTTAGATAAGAATGTGACTATTGTTCTTTGCTCGGTGACTAAGCCCGCTCTATTCTGTGCATCAAGATCACGTCCCCATACGCTGCTGCCATGTAGTAATGATTTTGCTATGACAGCTTCGTAAATTTGCTTTAGATTTTTTGTGCTGTATCCCCATTTACCGCCTTTTAATTTTGCTACGTTGCCTAGCTTAGTTGAGGCTTTGGTTTTAATATAATTAATATGATGGGTCCAGGTCATGTTTTCATTAAGTTACACTCCTAAATATTTAACGTTATCTTTAAAAACTAAATTTTGTCCGTATAATTTAATCTGGGGTGGGCTTTGGAGTGATCTGTACCTGCGATCTTTACCGTGGGTGGAATTGTAGTCTGTTTTGCTATATTTTAATGCAACGGTTTTTCCTTCTGAGAGCTGTAGGTTGTTTTCAGATAGCCATTCAGTGAAGAGGTTTATCATCTGTTGACCCCTGGTTTCTACTTCGTCTCTTTTTCTTCCTGCTATTATTGCGGCAAAGTCGTCAGCGTATGCCTGGATCTGTACGACATCTGGCATTCTTGTGTTTAGGAATTTGCATGCTAGTGTGTTCCAGAGTATAGGACTCAAACAGGAACCTTGTGGGCAGCCTTTACTTAGGACAGTATCTAGTTTTATAAGTGTTTTGCTCACCTTGTGTTCGTTTAGTTGTTCCTTGAGTTGTCTGTATTCGATTCTGTCAAAGGCTCCCTGTATGTCGAAGAAAATGGCCACGACATAATTTCCGTTTTTCCTGTGTGTTTGTATTTTTGTTACTAGTTCTTGTATGGCTAGCTCTGGGGATTTTCCGGGCACAAAGCCATACTGTTGTTCTGCTAGCAGGCCATTTTCGTGTTGGTGGTTTAAGAGACGTTTTGCTATTAGTTTTTCTAATGTTTTTCCAAGGGTCGGTATGAGGCATATTGGTCTGTAGTTAATTATTGTTTTGGTCTGTCCTTGTCTGTCTTTTATTACTTTGTCTGGCTTTCTGAAAAGAATCAGCTCTGCATTTTTCCATTCTGTTGGGAAATAGCTAAATTTTAAGCAAAGGTTCAGAATTTTGTCTATGAAATTTGGAATAATTTTATATATGTCTTTTAGTCCTTTGCCGTCAACCCCCTCGGTGCCTGGTGCTTTATTATTATTTAAATCTCTTATTGCGTTAGAAATTTCGTAATGGGTAAATGGGGATTCTTCTGCCAAATTGTTATGTGTTAATTTTGATTGAGATTTAGGTTGTACACTCTCAGGAAAAATTTTCCTGATTATGTTCCTAATCTCTTCGATATAATCTGGATTGACCTCATCTTGGTCGTTTTTGATAGGATCTTTTTCCTTAATTTTTTCGAAAGTCACTTTATAAGCGATCGAAAAACAGTCTATTATCCTGTTGCAGAGATTCCGCCAGCTCTTTGTTTTTTCCCCTTTGATCATGAGTTTGTGCTTTGCCGTCTCCCTCTTGAGTTTAATCTTTAGGTTAGCCTTTTCCCCTTGATCTTTAGTATATTTTATTCTCTTAAAGAGTGCTTTGATTAGATTTTTGTGTCTGTAGCGTTGGCGTCCACCAGAAAGTGTGTTGTTTGGGTGTGGTTTGTAAATTCTTTTTCTTACAGGCAGAGCGACAGACCGAAATTAATGATGCTTGAAAGTCTTTGGTAAAGGTGATGAGGTCTGTTTTGGTCTGTATGTTGTCTATTAATTGGCTGAGATTTTGATCTATTTCCGTTAATTTTTTATCCAGCTTCCTATAGTTACAATATTTAGTGTTGAATCTTAAGATTGTGCTGATCTTGTTAAAGTTACTTAGCTGGAATAATATAAGTTTATGATCACTGAGTGAGTTTTCGTCGGATACTTCCCAGTTTTGACATCTCAGTCGTATGTTCTGAATATACAGTGTGACGTCAGGGAACCCCGTGACTCTGCCATTGTCAAAGGTCGGGGTCCTGTTGTCTTTGTTCATGAATTCTGCGTTGTGTCTGTGGGCTAGAGCTATCAAGTCATCTCCACACATGTCACATGTTGGGTGTCCCCATAATGTGTGATGGGCGTTTAAGTCCCCAGCAATAATTATGTTGCCTTTTAATTTTGCTAGATCTTTTTCTATTTCTTTATATACTGGTTCAAGGTTCTTTGCTGGGGATATGTATACTGAGAAAATGTGTAATAAGTCTGAGTATAAATTAATGGAGATGAGCACGTAGTCCTCTTCTATTTTTTGTATGTATGGATTTAGATTGTTCGTTGGTATTACTATTGCGGCTTTATTATTCTTTGACTGGAATTTGAGTCAAGCCTTGGGAAGAATTCTCAAGTCGTAGTATGGTTCTGAAAGTATGGCCAGTTGTATCTGTTTTTCCTTCATCACCTTTTCAAAGTTTTGTGTGGCGGCTTTTGCTTTCCAGAGGTTGATTTGTCCTATCCTTAGTATGTTGTTCATTCTAAAGATGGAACTTAGTTAAGTGGAGTGGAGGTGTGAGATGTAAGAGAAAGTCGTGGAAAAAGAGGGTGAAATAAGTTAAGCTCTGCCTGTGTGAGGAGGTTCGGTTTAAATGTCGTTGTATCCGATCCATGCCCTCTGCTGCAAATACGCTTGGTAGTAAGCGTAGCAGTCTGGGTCTGTTGGCTGTGTGTGTATGGAATGTCCTGATTTAGTTTAATACCTAGTGTGTAGCAGTTTATACAGTGCGGCGGGTTAAAGCAGGCTTTGCTCTTGTGGCCCTGTGAGCAATTTTCACAGTGAGGCCTTGTTATGAGCTTACATTTATTTTGACTGTTGCCTATTTTCTGGCATCGCCTGCAACGCGGCACTGTTATGTGGTCGTTTATTTGGTGTTCAATTCCTAATATGTCTATTGTCTGGTCATTTGTGTTTATGATTTTGTTTCGGACCTCCATGCTACACTCTATTATCATATTGTGTTTGTTTGTGCCTCTGATGGGGAAGCCGTGTACCACCTTTACTGCCCCTTTTTCCAAATTATGTTTTTCCCCTAGGCATTGTTCTATTTCATGGTTGAAAATGCCATCAAGTACCCTGTATATTATTAATTGTGGTTTCCTCATTGGTCTATTGTCTGCAGAGTTGTTTTGTGTGTTATTTGTGGGCTTAATCTGTGTTTTGGTGATCTGTTCTGAGTTTGTGTCTGCTTCTTTTTAGTCCTTGAGGAGTTCCCTGAATTGTTGCAGGATCTTGGAGTCCTTGACTTCTATTCTTAGTCTATTTTCCCTACTATCAGAATCTTCTAATCTGTAACTGTCCCTGTTTATTTTAAGAATTTCCGTCTCTACTTTTAGTGCCCTTCTTATGTCCACCTGTGAGTGGTTTATTTTTGTGCTCTGGATGGTTAGCTCTAGTCTCCCTTCTTGTTGTGTTTCCTTTTTGTTTTGTGATTGTGTGTTTCTTTTTACCATTGTGTTGTATTGTGGTCTGTCAGGCTTTTTGTTTGTGTTGCTTTTTAATTCTCCCTCCTTGTTTTCTGCTCTTTGTTCCCTCGTTTTCTTTGTTGTGCTTTCCCTTCTAACGTGATCCTGGGTCTGCTCTGGGACTGGATCGAAGATTGTTTTATATTTTGGGAGATGTTCTAAGTTGTTTACTTGGGCCTGGGATGGTTGTTTTTTACTTTCCATTAATTGGACTTCTTTCCTCCCTATTGTTTCAAAAAAGTGTTTTGTAGACTTTTAAGTTGGTATATACTACCCAAGATAAGGCTAGCGCTATCGCCAGCACTCTTGAAGATAATTTTCAGCTTAATACTCATGAATATGACGAGGATACGATCTCCGAAGTGAATCGGAGCATTAATCGTTTCTTCCAAGCCCCTCCCACTTCTGCTCCTCCCCCTATCATCCCCCCCTCTCGAGATCATGATTACTATCAATCACCTCCCCGTTAGAAAGGCAGGTGGAGAAGATGGTATCAAGAACGTTCATCTAAAGCACCTCCCCCTCAAAGCTATCACTTTCCTTGCCAAAGTCATCAACAAAATTTTCCCCAGCTCTTGGAAGAATGCTATTGTCATTCCCATCCCTAAGCCTAACGCCGATCGTTCCTTCCCACAAAATTACAGACCTATCAGCCTACTCTCATCTCTCTCGAAATTAATCGAGAAAATCCTTGTTTTCTTTCATAACTTTTAAAATACCAGCAGCGCCATCTAATGAGGAACATTGTAATTAATTTCGAACGTTTGTCTGTCATAAAATTTGCTGTTGTCCCAAGCACAATGCAACAAACGGAAAATTTCCATTTCTGCCCATTTAGTTTTTATTGATTTTTCAAATGTTTCAGTCCTTTTTGGATAACTCTGTACTTTTAATTTTTAAAGAGTTAGTTAGTTAGAGATACTATGAGTTAGAAGAAGGCAAAATAGCCAGAGCATTACCGTAAATTTAAATCAACGCTGCTATAGGATGTAAGGAAAATAGAGACGTCGGCATCCGATCCCTAAGCGGCAAATTTAGAAGCCGGCTAAATCAAGTATAACAGCCAAGTAAGGATCTAAAACGCTGTCTGACTGGTTTTACAACACCATGAATGACTTATGTTTGAGCTTTTAAGCTGTCGCGAATCTTATATTCCAAACTTAATTCTGCCACGCGATGATAACACATACATTAAACCATCATTAACTATACAACCTTTATTAAAACCAAGAGCGCCCATATGGGGGGGGGCAAGTGAGGGCTCAAGCACCCGCCCCCCCTTAGAAATTAAAACTTCTTTGCTTTTGGTACTTTTTCTCTTTGCAAAAATGCTTTTTTCTCCAACCATTAATGATCAAATTATTAAAAATGTCAAATTTTAATCACTCTATTATGTGTTGAATTCAGTTTCTATGGTGGAAAATATGCTGTTAAACCATGGGAAAAATAGCTTAGGCCCCCTTAACCTTTTGCATATGGGCGCCTGTTATGCTGGGGGGTGGATTTACCACCAGCAGGGTGGGCGCGATTCTTATAGTGGTTAGTACAAGAATCTCCTGGTTACAGGAGTTTAGAGTATGAGTTTGGCTGCATCAAAAAACGATTAACGTTAGGTCAGAAAAACACTTCTTTATTCTCTTTAGGAGACATTAGATTTTTCACAATTACTTGTATTAGGTGTACACCTTAAATGAGTATAATTAAAAAGATAGCATCATTTGAAAATATTCCGATTAAACAAAAGCATGGTTAAAAAACATACATGTGCAAAGGAATTAAACATGGTAAAAAAATATACATGTGCAAAAGGAATTAACCTCTCCCAAACAATCCAGTTCAAAAACTCGGACGACGACGCCGGATGCGGACAGGGGCATAGTAGCGACCTTAGGTCGCGCGCGGGCTATAGAATCGACCTCTACGAGCCCTCGCTTGAAAGAACACGCGCACTGGATACACTGATTCTTCGCCTTATCGGCCACTACACATCATCGGGGCGAGGTAACCGGACATTTTCCCAACAGGGCTAGGATGTTTTCCCACCCTTGCTCCGGGGATCCGGAAGATGTTCAGGTGGTAGGAAGACGTTGCGCCCTTTTCCCACGTGCTCAGCCGTGCAGGGGCTGCTCTGCTGTGCTGGGGCTGCTCCGCTGCGCCGGGCTCTGAGAAGGTAGAGGATAAAGCTCCGAAGACTTATTAGATGAATCCAGATGAGGGCTGCAGGCGGTGCTTGAAGATTACCAGCGGCTTGAGCATCAATTTGCCGGGGCTATGTTTTCGAGTCGAGAGTTCCTAGTCTCTGGTCGCCATCTGTTACCATCAGGCCAGAAGCAAGTTATTCATGCTTGTGTCGTATTATTAGGCAAAGGCGATGCGCTCCTAGTTTGATGAGGATGGTTATTGTTCGATTATTTTCATTTCCATGTCGTACTACAAAAAAAAATCCTTTCTTCCTTCGCCTCTTCCAAGCCTCTCTCTTGTTCGGCACCGCTCCCGCCATCGTTCCTCGCGCAAGTGGCCGGAAGGAAAAAATTCTCTCTCCAGATAGGCTGGTAGAAAAACGGGTTTTCTTTTAGATGCACGCTGTATGGTGCTGACATCTAGGTTTGGTGCATGGCGTTAATTGATTTTCGGTATGAGGCATTATCTGAAATTGTGACAAGTTCTGTTGTCACAGCGCCCATGTTTAAAGCAAAAAAGAACATAAGCTAATTCAAAATTCACACCAAAGAACACAGGTTAGAATCAGAGCTTATTCACAGGATATACTCGTATTTACTGAGTTCCTTGACACATCTTGCACCACTTCATTCTGAACCACTGTAATTACGGCACCCGTAATTTATACGATGCACAATTTCTCACGACTGGTTAACTTAGATTTATCCGTTATTGCACCGCAAAAGTCAGTTCCCACATTAGTAAACAGTGGACTTTCAGTAATACGGTCTAAGGGCGATTGACCAGTTGACTGCTTAGCTGGTTTTATCAAATATTTTTTGCATATTAAACAAGCAGAAATAACTGTTTTCACAGATTGTCTTCCTTTTGCTATCGAGAATTTTTCATGCTCTTGAGCTGAAGTTGTTGATACACCCGAATGAAATACGCGAGGATGTAAATCGGAAATAACTAGTTCCTCAAACTTCGATTTGGGAAGTAAGGCTGTGTGTTTTTCATTTTCAGTCAAAGAGACATCCTCTAACAAGAAAAACATCAGTCATATCCGAAAGTGGAGATAAGGAAGAAATCTTAGAAGATGGTCTGACCTGTTGATTTCATAAAAGTTTTTCAGTTTCCTCGCGGAACACCTCCCAATGTCCAATTTCAATCTCTTCAACTGCTTATAATTCAAGCACGTTTAGTAGATGGTTGAAATAAATCTCAAATCCCTCTCAGTGAATTTTTCAGGTTACTAAAGTTGTTAATGTTTAATACAGGACTGTGGGATGAAATAATTGTGTTTGCAGTAGTTTTTTAAAAGTAACTACTCAAGTAGATTCTTACAAACTCGGGTCGCAAAAGTTTGGACTTCGGAAAAACCAGACCGATAGTCGGGAATATTTTATTTTTCAAATAAAAAAAAACGGAAAAACCCACGCGCTGTATCAATGACATGAATTTGGGACCTTTCTCGATTCAGCAAAATTGGCATGGCTTATGATTCGGCCATATTAATTCGAATTTTTGAGATTCTACTGAACGAAAAAAAAAATTGCTTTCAGAGAGGGATTTAGGAAAATATATTGCTGTGATAAATTTAAACAGCATTAAAAAAAATACGAGCGCGCATTCATGTAATATTTTAGCAAGAAGTAAGACTTAAAATTTGCCGAATTTTCTCAATCAACTTAGTTTATGTTTGCAGCAGTTCTGTGCCATTTGTTCAGAGCAGACAGAAATTTCACCTGGAGGAGGACAATATAACAGTTTATGCAAGTGTTACGATACTAAGATTGGCGATGTTGCTGAAACCAAGGAGTCTGGGGAAATATCACTAGTGCTCGCCAAAAGGTGGAGACGAAATGACGTCATATCTCTTTTACAAACCGTTTCATTACTTCTGCCTAATGTTTGAATTTTCTCTTCAAAGAACCAAAATAAGTTAATTTTTATAAAACTATTTCATTAATTCTTTTATAATACACGAAGAAAATTTTTCATAACGGGATGTGTTCGAGTTCCAACAGGCCGTGATGTACATTGCTATTCCTTCCTAGCTTATTAGTATTCCAAGTTTTTTTTTTTAAACATTCGTCTAAAAACAATTCCACTTTTGAATGCAAAATTCGGATAATAAAGAAACAACCGTGTTCTTTATTTGTATTGATCATTTATTCTACGTTTTCTTGATAAGCTATATGAGAAACAGCAGCAGCTGATAAAACCCACAGAAAACACGAAATTCGGCATAACTCCCAGTTAAAAGCAACTTTAAAGTAGTATAAGTTTTAAAAAGAGTTTTTCCCGCTGCGTTTTACCCTTTTGTTCTAGATTACTTAAATACACCTCTCCAGCGCATCAACTGGCTGAGGTAGACAAGCGTGTAGGGGCAGGATAAATCTCTAATGTTAAAAACTCAGTCGTTGTCTATGCACTGCGCTATAATACAAGATCTCTACCGATGCATGAGCTATAGCGCCATCTGTTGTAATAAAACTGCATTATATATGCAAAAGCGTAGGTTTTGCTTTATCATGTAGGTTTTTTGTTTGGTTCTTTAGTCTATAACTAAAAGTTCGCTGAAATTTCGTTATATTTACTAAAACTGCCAGAGAGATACATCCTTCGGGAGGCAGCAAAGATTACACGAAAATTGTTATTTTGATGTTTTGTCAAAAGCATTT
The DNA here is from genome assembly GCF_026930045.1 of Uloborus diversus. Classification (NCBI taxonomy): domain Eukaryota; kingdom Metazoa; phylum Arthropoda; class Arachnida; order Araneae; family Uloboridae; genus Uloborus; species Uloborus diversus. Next base: position 256,137,396 of record NC_072731.1, read on the forward strand.
CTTCCCCTTGAATGAATCAAATCTGGAAATCAAGCGAAAAGAATCGCAGCAACCTGCTCAGGCGCGAGTAAACGGATCATAAAGTTCATCCTAGAATGTTTTTGTGAGTTTTCACTGTAAACTATGATCGGTTCAACTTAAATGTCGGCATACGCAGAATGACAGACAATATTACCGTCGATTTAATTTGCGGGCAGAAATTTCGCCATTGGCGAAACAATGGACTAAACCTCGTCGACACTAACCAGCGCCACGACTCTCTCATGTAGCCAAGCCAAGCCATGAAATAGCTAACAGGCGGAGGGGGAGAACCCCCTTTTACCTGGATTCCAGAAGAAAAACGAGAAGAAGAAAGTGCCGGAGCACACCTATAAGAAAAGAAAAAGGGGGGGGGGGAGAAAGCATTATAGCCTCGCTAGGGCTGCGAGGCCGCTTAAGAGAGCGTCAATTTGCTGCTGATGAGCCTGGAGCTGGTTGAGGACTTGGGTGAGAAGAGCAAGGATCTGGCTGGAGTCAGGGGCGGCGAGCTGTTGCAGGGCAACTGGTCGGGGAAGGAAGTCTGTAGTGGTCTTGGGAGCAGTGCGTGGAGTCCGCAGGTTCCAGGCATTACCGACTTGTGCAGGAAAAGTCCGAGGGAGCTTTTGCTGGCGGGGCTGAGGTCGTGCAGGGCAGACAGGGGCATTTGCAGGATGGGGGCCGCCACAGAGGGCGCAGCTGGCTGAAGTAGACTTGTCCTTAGAGCACTCGTAAAAGCGGTGCTCTAGAGCGCACTTCAGACATCTTGGAGCTCTAAAGCACTTCACAGCAGTGTGGCCGAAGCGTTGACACTTGTAGCATTGTACTGGAGTCAACTTTGGGTGGAGACGCTCGACAGAGATGCGAAGGTGCCCGATGTGGGAAACTCCGAAGATATCCTCGGCAATGTCGGTCTTATTCAGAGCAGCTAGGTAGAGGGGGAGTGGTTTTCTTTCAGGGCCGGTCTTCATTTGGAGAACTTTGGTTACTTCAAAACCGAGTCCTTTAAGATCATCTTGAATTTCATTTGTCAGGTATGACAAGGGGAGACCCCTGATGACCACTTTGAGAGGCCTTTTACTGGGGAGGATGCGGCTGTGGTATTCCATTCTGTGGTCATGGAGAGAGCTCTCTACGAGATCGACGTCATCAGTGAGGGAGAGGTAGACTTTGAGATCAGCACCCGAGATTTTCCCTTGAATTTAACCTGCACAGAGCTTGTCGAGTTCAGCAAGTAGTTTGACAGGGTCGGGAGCACTGGCGATAGTAATGGGGGCCGATCTGTGTCTTGCTGTACTAGGTTTGGCAGTAGGAAGAGAGGGAGCTGCACTTGCTTCAGTTTGGACATCGTCTTGAGCATTGTTGCCATCCACTTGAAGGGGAGAGAACCTATTACTTAAGGGTAGGTCAGGAGCTGGAGCGGGAGGAAGGGAAGCTTGCAGGAGTTGGTCGTCGCCTTCGGTGTCCATTTTAGCGGGAGAGGGAGCACGGAGGGTCCCTGCGTAAGCCGCCGCCTTGATTTCGACAATTTCCGCGCGGATCTTGTGGTGCCTTGCCGTCCAGGTTCTTCGATCGGTTCTATCCAGACTGCTTAGTAATTTACCGGCACAGTTTAATATTGCCTCGTAATCGGCTCGGTCTGTGCATGCTTCAAGACCTTTTCTGGCTTCGTTGTAGTCGTATTCGTGTTTCTCGAGAACTTGATCGGCAGACATTCGCTTTTTGTCTGACGAGTCGCTCCGTGAGGAGGTCGTGGAGGCGGGGGAGCTGGGAGAAGCGGGGACGCTGAACCGGGGGACGGTTTCGCTGACGGGGAAAACCCCGCCGGCCCTGACAAGGGCCTCTACGCCGTTATCCCCGGGAGCGGCCGCCTTCTTCCGCGGTGGTTGCGTGTAAGGCCCCTACAGTGGAGGAGCCGACGCATCCGCCATTTTGGAGCAAACTTGATCCAGTGTTTCGTAGCGTTAGCATTGCTGCCGATGTTTACATGTCTTTAGCATGTATTAAGTTGAGTCAAATGGATGGTTGTTCGGCTGTTAATTGTGTAAACAGCTCCAAAAAAGGATTTCGGCTCTTCAGATTTCCAGTAGAAGCAGAAAGAAAAAAGAAATGGATAAATAATGGCACGCGAAGTGACTGGCAGATTGGAAACGACGCCAACTGTTTCCAAAATTTCGCCAATGTTCACCTTTGCTCTCCGACTCTCTCGTTCCCTGTTTGGCGATGGATTGCCAATAATGGTAGCTTTCCCTGTTGCACGCTTGCTCTAAAATGGCGGATGCGTCGGCCTCTCCGGTTATAGGGGCTTTAGTTGCGTGAACATCCGGTACGAACGAGCTTGAGAAAAAAAAACGTCCGATCAGATCGGACGCTCGACGTGGAATGAGTGAATGACTCTCTCATGTAGTAGAAATACTTGGTTTTATATAACAGTACTAAAACAAGAAAATAAAATACTGGTGGAAGCTTTGAACCTTAAAACTTGTCGAATATAAGTGAAATTTATTATCTTTATATTTTTTTTCTAAATGTTGTTTATGACTTCTACTTGTTTCATTAGTTGGGAAGTTTTCGATAAAGGTGCGTCTTGGCGACTTTTTCAAAGTTCGCCAAATTTTTTGGCGCCAAAGTCTAGGCGCTATTTTTCCCCGCTCTGCCAATGAAAAAAAAGGGGAGAGAAACGTATGTTTTTTTTTTTACTAACCTACTGGAAAATGAATGAAACGGAGTTTTTGCATCAGAAATACAAGAAATTGGAGCATCAAAATGTAAACAAAAGGTTCAAAAACAACTAAATCTCGAGAAAAATACTAAAAAACTCAACTGCTTAAAAACACTATATTTGAACTAATCTAATCAAATAAACACTGAAAATTACATGGAAATGCAAAGAAAACTAGGCAAAAAAAATTCTTTAAAAAACGGTAAAAAGCATTAAAATAAATAATTAACCTATTAAAAAAGAAATTAATTTCAATAATTTAATGCACAAAAACACTAATTATAAACTAATCTAAATAAATAAACCCTAAACAATACAATAAAATGCTGCGAAAACTAGATAGATATATTGGTTGCAGACCCGACCGCCGGAAATATAATGAAGCACCGACCAACTTCTGTGCATGAGCGAGTAGAAATTACTGCCTGGGGTCGGGACTGTTTTATGAACCCGACCAAAGGGGCGGGATCTAATTTCAACAGTCGACCAATGATATTCTATGCGGTCGGACGAATTATGTATGGCCGACCACACAAATTAAGATACTTCCCCAATGACCATAAAAACATTAAAACAAACATCAAATCAAAAATTAATTTGGGAAATAGCCTCAAAAACACTATTATTTAACTAATCTAAATAAATAAACTCTTAAACATTCAATTAAAAAATAAATCCTCCAAAACACGAGAAATTCATTCATTTTCCACGGAAGTAGGATAGAAAAAAAAATATTTTCACCCTTTCTTTTTCATTTGCAGAGCGAAAAAAAATAGCGTCTGGAAATGGGGGCCAAAAAATTTAGCAACAGTTGTAAGAAAACACATAAAATCCCAAAATAAAAAGCCTATGCCCTCGACGCGGAAGAAACAGTGCGCAGCTAGGGATAATGGCGTAGAGGCCCTTGTCAGGGCCGGCGGGGTAACTCCCGTCAGCGAAACCGTCCCCCAGCTCAGCGCCTGGCCTTCTCCCGGTTCTCTCATGTCTTTGGCCACTATTAGGAAGAAATACCCACGCACCATTAAAAAGGGAATATCCACTCGCTTTCAACAACTTCTTGATCGCTACAAGTTTGATCTCCAGGCAACCAAGGAAAAATACGTTGAAGCTTTCGACCAGCCCACTCTAAACGGCATTGCGGACTACCTGTACGAACTTCTCGACGCCCTCTTCACTCTGACCGACCCAAGAACCTGGACTATGGAGGAACAAAAAATCTACGACGATGCTGATCTTCTCTCCAAGGAAAACCAACAGAAGCTAGACGGACTCTTCCCCCCAGACATCCCCCTCGACAGCGAAAGCGACGAGGAGTTGTCCACACAGAACGATTTCGTAAAGGCTAAAAGAACCTGTCGGAGCCCTCCCAAGGAAAAAGTGACGGCTATCCCTACTAAAAACATGTTCTCCACCCTCTCCTCTAAAGATGACGAACCAGCCAGTCTACAGAGTGCTACTCCTAGTACGATTACAGATCAGTTCGAACCTTCGGCCACCCAGGATGCTCCCAAAAAGACCAAGGCACGTTCTCCGCCTCCCATCACTGTCGCCAACCCCCCAAATCCAGTTGGTATCTTGGAATTCCTGTCTAAAGTATGCGCCGGTGCTATCCAAGGAAAAATCACTGGCGACGATCTCAACATCTTTCCAGCCCTCGAAGACGACATCGACCTCATTGAGAAATATCTGCAGGAGAAGAGTCTCCAATTTCATAGCCGAGTCCTGCCCAGTAAACGCCCGCTGAAAGTCGTTATCCGTGGCCTGCCAATCAACTTCCCAACAGATGATATTCTTCAGGACCTGAGAGGTTACGGATTCGACGTAGTCAAGGTTCTCCAAATGAAGACAGGACCTGAGAAAAGAGTGCTGCCCCTATACCTGGCCGTACTTAACAAAGACGATAAGGCCGACGACGTATTTGGTATCGGAAACATCGGCTACCTCCGCATCAAGGTGGAGCGACTTCGTCCCAAGACCACAATGATCCAGTGCTACAAATGCCAGCGTTTTGGCCATACGGCGGCCAAGTGTCATCGCTCCCCACGCTGCCTCAAATGTGCCCAGGAACACAGGACCTTCGACTGTACTAAGGACAGTTCTACCCCAGCCTGCTGCGCCCTGTGTGGCGGCCCTCATCCAGCAAATGCTCCTGTCTGCCCTGAAAGGCCAAAACCCCGTCTACCCAAGCCCCCCAGGACCTTTTCTGCACAGGTCGGAAACGCATGGAAAGAAAGGACTCCACGCACAGCTCCCAGGACTACGGACTTCCTTCCCAGACCTGTCGCCCTGCAGCAGCTCTCTGTCCCCGACTCCAGCCAGGTCCTGGCACTTCTTACCCAGGTCCTCACACAGCTCCAAGCCCAGCAACAGCAAATAGATGCCCTCGTAAGCGGCCTCGCAGCCCTAGCGAGGCCATAAAGCTTTCTCCTCCCCCCCCCCCTTTTTTCTTTCTCATAGGTGCGCTCCGGCGCTTTTTTCTGCACCCACTTCTCATAGATTTCAGGTAAAAGGGGGTTCTCCCCCTCCGCCTGTTAGCTATTACATGGCTTGGCTTGGCTTGGTTGCAAACACGTTTAGCCTGATTAGAGCAAAATCTAAATACATCTGGACTGAAAAAAATTAAAAACGATTGGAAAGGATAAATTTAGGATTAAAATAAATATTAGACTCAAAGAAATTTATTATTTTTGTAAAATTAAGCACTACAAAAGAGGGGGTGGTTATGTAACAATAAAATCACTGCATCCCATGCCGTTTTATAAAAACTACTTACAAATTTAAATTTAAAAAAAGTAAAAAGTTGTACTCACTGCTTGCAGGTTTTCAATAAGATCTTCTTAGTTTTTTGAAAAAAGAAAAACGCCCAATTTAAATTAATTAAAAAAAAATTTGGCCACGAGGTGAAACCACTGCACTCCCATCCGAAATGCGAAAAGCGGGGGTAGGGGGGAAGGCAAGGGGCGCTCCGCTCCGTAGAATGGGTGGTAAAGGGGTTGCCGTAGTATCCCCGTAGTGACGCCGGTTTGCTATGAGAGCAGTTTATCGCCAGGGAAGGGGAAAATAGTAGGGTTGCCGTAGTATTGCGACAGTGGCGCTTGGTTGCCATAAGAGAGATTTATCGCCAAAATTTGGCGACATTTGGAAAAGCACCTTTATTGAATAATCCCCCATCAGTTTAGTGTGTTATTGCTTATATAATAGTCTAAACCTTTAGTGATTTCTTTATATTTTGTTCTGTACAATCCTCCTTCACCTTTCTACGAGTCCAATCGACATTCCTATTGGATTGCAAATATTTAGTATTTTCGAAACTTAGAGCGAAAAAAATAAATAAACAAATTAACGAATTTTTATTTTATTTATTTATTTATTTATTTTGAAAGAGTTCTTATAGCGATGAGGCCGAAAAACCCTTTTTCTATTTTTTTATTTTCTTTTATTTATTTATTTTTTTAGATTTTTGATGATGGGTAGTGTGGAAAAGGGGCTTTCAGTGGAACAAAGTGCATAAAAAAGTTTGAGGCGTGAAGGTATTTCTTTCTTTGCCGCAATGAAAAAGTTTTGGCGGTTTCTATTTTTTTTTTTTTTTTTAATTTTTAATTTTTTTGCTAGAACGTTGAAATATTATTTTCACCGGCTTTTATCTGAAATAACTTTATAGTTTGTCACAAATTGTTAATTAGTTGCTTCTTGCGTTATAAGTTAGATATTTATTGATAACAAATTTTAAAATTTTAATTATGCTGTTTGACAACAGCAGCTTTCTGTGGTCTTAGCGTTGAAAACCTACGTTAAATAGCCCAGGACTCACCTAAAGGAGGTGGCTGTTAAAAAAGTTCCACCCACTGAACAAACAGTGTTTTAATTTCAAAGGACTGTTGTAACATTTTTTTCTATGGTACAATGCTCAGACTGCCCAACTATCCCACTTAAAGACTGCGGTTTCGTCCTTGTTTGGACTTACGAATCAGAATGTTTTTGAGCAATCACTATTGTTTATTGTTCTCATTTGACTGTTTTTGGCGTCCTTTGATTTTATTTTTTCCCGCCTCCTTCTGCAGCACCACCGTCGACTGGCCCCTCCCGATGCTGCTCCTCCAGCGAAAATCGTCTCCAGGTTGCGTCCATATCCTACACGCACACGCATACATGCACACCTACACACATACCCACACACTCATGCCTGGGCACAAACACACACGCCTACACACACACACACACACACACACACACGTGATTGCGAAAAACATAATTTGAATTCAGGAAGCCAAAATTCAAAATTTTTATATTTATTTATATATTTTTTGAGCAATCACGATTGCTTATTGTTCTCATTCGACTGTTTTGAATTCCTATCATATTATTTTCCCACCAGCACCCTCTGCCAGCACCACCGTCGCGTCTACCGACCTCACGATGCTTCTCCTCTTGTGAAAACCCTCTCCATTTGCATCCATATCCTACACACACACGGATACACACACACGCCTACACACACATACACACACTCATGCCTGCGCACAGACACAAACACACACTTCTACACACAAACACATACACATACACACACTCATGCCTGCACACAGACACACATATGCCTACATACACACACACGCGCGAACGCCTACACACACACGCGCGTACATACACAGCACTGCATACAGAACACGCACACATTTGCATAAACACACACAAATACACACGCTTATTTATACACACACACGCTCGTGATTGCGAAAAACATAATTTGAATTTAAGATGCGAAAAATTCAAATCGATATAATTTTTTTCTTTTTTTTTCAATGATGTAGGCACTTATCTACAGTTTTGTTGTACATAGTTTTGAACATCATGTTAGGCAGGTGCCATCCCCCCCCCCCCCTCTTTTCCACACATATGCCGATTTATGGAGGTATGCCTGATCGAAAGAACGGACTTTCGATGCTCGAAATCGCCAAATATTCTTCTTGATCTACAGGGGATAAACTAGCTGTCAACACGAGGAAGATGTAGTAGTCAAATAAGGGGTTAGGATGAAATTCCGAAGTCTCAAAGTGATTTAGATGCTGAGATATAGCAACAGCAAGCCTCAGATTTTTCCGTATCAATTAGGCCAAATGTAATAAAAGGGCTTAAAAATCGATTTTTTGAAGACAATTACACATTTTAGGCCTCCTGCTGGACACCTAAATATTTTCTGATTTGGATAATTTTTTTAGTGGTGCATGTAGGGCTATAAGCGCAACGTTTTATCAATGTGAAATTTCGAATTTCTATAACCGGTATATTTGAAAAATCAATGCTGGCCGTGTAGTTTTTATTGATTTTTCAAATACACAGGTCATTTTGGTGATCTTACAGACTGCGTTTTCTTTTATAACTTTTAAAATACCAGCAGCGCCATCTGTTGAGGAACATTGTAACTAATTTCGAAAGTTTGTCATAAAATTTGCTGCTGTTCCAAGCACAAATGCAACAAACGGAAAATTTCCATTTCTGCCCGTTTAGTTTTTATTGATTTTTCAAATGTTTCAGTCATTTTTGGAAAACCCTGTACTTTTAATTTTTGAAGAGTTCTTTAGTTAGAGATACTATGAGTTAGAAGAAGTCAAAACAGCCAGATCATTACCGTAAATTTTAATCGACCCTGCTATAGGGTGTAAGGAAAATGGAGACGTCGGCATCTGATCCCTAGGCGGCAAATTTAGAAACCGGCTAAATCGAGTATAACAGCCAAGCAAGCAGGGGCGGATCCAGACAGAATTCTCGGAGAGGGCCATTTGGAAAAATACGATGCTTTGGAAATTTTTTTAATTTTACAAATATCAATAGAGCCCACCTTTAACTAGAGGATTTTTAAAAGAATTTTTCACTAGGTGACGCAAGTTTAACATAAAGGCTGTAACCTTCCCAATAATTTTCCTCTTTTCTTAACAACCGTGTGGATATTTCATCTTCTCAAAGTGGTATTCCTGTGATCAGTACTGTTTGTTTTGAGGCGACTGTATAGGACTTCTGATTTAAGAGGAAGCCGATTCTAACCAACCGTAAGTATAATATTAACTCCGAAGTAAAGAGGGTCCGGGGGTTTCTCCCCCGGAAAGTTTTGGAATTTGTAATCTTAAAAATGCATTTTAGATGATCTTTGGTAATGTTAGGTAAGAAAGGTAAGAAGAGATTCGGTGTAGTGATGTGCGGATCGTTAAAAAAGTAGATCCGTGGATACGGATACAGATCTCAAATTTTTTTTTCCCAATTCAACAATCCAAGTGTAAAATTTGTTACGGAAGGTACTCCCGTCAGAATAATGGCAGTTTCTCCCAAAAAAGTCAACTGTGGCAAAAATATAATCAAGACTATGATTTACTCTTTAAAGAAATCTCCGTTAAAATTGAGGGAGAATTGGAAGGAATGGGCCAGCACTGCGTCAATGCTTAAATGGAATGTGAAAAATTATTTCCAGCTTTTTTCGGTAGATGTGGGATTCAGGAGCAAGGGTGTAAAGCAGCTACTGGACGGCTAGAAATATTTTTTCTTTTTATTTCAACATAAATGCAGCCCTGTCCCATCCCAACGAACTTACTCCGACCGACGAAATACAGAGCCGGGAACACCTTTACAAACAGAATTTATTCTCTCTTTTTTTGAAGGATGCCGAGAAAAACACAAATGAAGAATAACAGAAACCCCAAAACAATAACAAAAACTAATATTAAATTAAAAAAACAAACAATGTCACACACAGCCGACCTCATATTAAGATGAATTTCACGGGTCAGAATGCACATTTGTTAACAAATATGAACTGACAGCAGTAAAAATTTTAAATCATCGAGCTTTTTCTCCTTATCTTCCGACTATGAAATTGCTACCAGTCACGCGTATAAAGGCTTAGAATTGCATGGAAAATTTACTTAACAAGATTACAGCTCCTACTTTATATAAGTTGGAAGTTAGAAATAAAAATCAAATGCAGAAAACTTCGTTCTTTCAATTTTTAACGTACGGGTAAATTTTTACTACCATAATTGCGAAAAACGTTAAGTCGGTTTTTAATTACTATTTCCGGTAATTCAAGTTCTACAAAAACAAGGCCAAGCTAAGAAAACTTTCGCTCAAGTCACCTTTTGAACGAAAAATGAACTATCAAATTCCGTTCATCTGTTTAGGAGCTACGATGTCGCAAAAAGACACACTGATACACTTTTAAAACTAATTTCCCCTTCCTTTTTGCAAAGGGGGGGGGAGGGACAAATTGGTTTCTGAAATGATACCTTATAATTCAAATAGGGAATAAAACCTAATTTAAACGGTATTTAAGAGTCTTTAATTTAAAAAACATATTTAGAATAGAAATGATCCGTTTAAGATCCGTTTAAAACAATGGATCGGGCAAAAAAAAATATGAACATTGCAAAACATAAGATTGGCGGACTAAACGCAGAGAAACAGTACAATTACAACACCCCTTGAAAAAACTATAAACACTTGGAAACTGGGTTTGGTTTCGATTTTCAATCACAAGCCCCTTGGAACCCTTATTGCAGGTAGGTTGAAGTATGTACAGTCGGACCTCCATATATCGAACTTCCACTTATCGAAATTTTCTATACATCGAAATCCCAGCAAATTTCTATGTTCATTACATAGAAAAATTGTTTCTATATATCGAAAAAATCTCTATATAGCGAAATTTTTTTTGAGACTTTCGTAGATTTTTTTTCCACTTTAGACTGTTTGTCTCGTGAAAAATGAAGGTTAGGGGAGAAAACTATGTCCACTAAAGGTTGCTACGAAATTCATAACGAATCTGGGTTGAGGGGTGTGTAGATAGGTCGTTGTTTTGTTCTAGAGTTCTTCAGTTCCCTCAAGTTTATTTTAAATCTTAGACGTAACAAGAGACACTGTAAAATCAGTTTCAAGTTATCCCTTTTGTCTCTTAATTATCATTCCTAGTCTTTTTAGCTTCAGTAAAAAAAATTCAAGTTAAGTAGATTGATTTTTTACTTTTCTCTCGATTATATTGTCAAAACGAAAATCCTTTATGTTGCGGATCAAGTTGAATTGCCGAAGAGTGAATGTGTTAAGGCGCAAAAATATTATTTCTGTTAATTTTTTAATTATTAACCTTCAATTAACCCGATGTTCATATAAATTAGAAATTGGGTTTCATGCACGAAAATTAGCTGTAATTTTAATGTTTTAGGAGATTTTTATGATAAAATAAGATCGTTCCTATACATCGAAATTTCTATCTATCGAATTTTTTTTTTTTTTTTTTTTGCAATTTGCTACTTCGATATATGGAGGTTCGACTGTATTTTGTTCAGATATGACTTAAAAATGCAAAAATCGGGGGAAATTCGAAATGTCAAGATGCTCCTCCGTATCGTACTGTCGAAATCTCCTCGAATTACACATTTCTGCAAGTAATGGTTGAACGCCCCTCTAACTAAATATGAGCCAGTTTTGCGCACACAGCCATGTTTCTGCGAATGCGTGATCTTACTAGCCACACTGTTAAAAATTCAGGAAGATTTTCTGGTAATTGTTACTGTAAAATGGTGGACTAACGCATAGCTGATTTTTACAGTAATTTATACCGGAGAAATAAGCGATCCCAGCGCCAATTGGTTGCTGCGGCCTACCGAGGATACCGTAAAATTTTACAGTAACATTTGATTTTTACGGTAATAGTTACTGGCAACATGGATGCCAGTAACAATTACCGTACATTTTCCGGAAAATTTTTAACAGTGCAGTCAATTGAAATTCGTCAAAGTTCAAAGACATAACTGTTAAGCTCATAATGGGGTCGTTTCCAAAGTTTTAAAAGTATTCTTTTCTGAAAGAGCATGCTTAAGAACACAGGATCTGACCATTTTTTAAATAATTTGTTTAAGTTTAATATTTTAAAAAATTACTTAATTCGGCGCGCTTTCATTGTTTACGTTTCTATCCGATGACATCACAAATGAGGAAATGCCATTCAGTATTGCCATTCACAGAACAAAATACTTAATTCGCATCTTTACTCACGTGTATTGGCAACGATAGGATTGATAGCAAGCGTAGAGAGCAATTTTAATTCGCTTCTTGATTATCATAACATGAAAACAAGGTAGAAAGATGCGCAAAAGAGCATCATTTGTGACGTCATCAAGACCACGCCTTGTTTGAAAAATCGAACGTTTAAAAAAATTAATTAAAAAACAACTGTTGGGAAAATGAAAGTATTTTCTGGGTCCATTTACTCATTCTATCAATTTCAGTGACTAAAAGTACTACTTTTGACTGAAGGAAACAACCCCATTCACGCTTTGTAAACTTGAAGAGCTTACTTGATGAATTATTAATATTAATTTTCTTTCTCAATTACTGAATTTTCAAGAACTTCGATTAACAACCATCTCGTCCAAAGGCGACACTAGGGTGCAAGCCTTCTTTTTTGAATTTCTTAAAAGTGTCGAGATTTCTCTGCCGAAGAGAAATCCTTCAATTACTATTTTTTTAAATTTCAGGAATAGTTTCGAATTTTCGCACCTAATTGTTTTATTGATATTGGTCTTTAGACGTAAAACTCGAATTTCTTCAGTTAGGCGGTAACATGGAAAAATTATGAATATTCAAAAAATTACTTTGAAAATAGAAAAATAAATAACTTTGTCTGCTAATGTTCTAATTGCTTTTCGATCAAGTTTCTTAAAAGCAAATCGACCAGTGTGGAACTTTGCGTAGAAAATATTGTTAAGTTCTTCTTTTTCTTTTTTTTATTCTTGAATATTATTACTGTTTTAACTTTAATAAAAAAAATAAGAAGAAAAAGGAAAGAATGGTAAAGATATTTCCTGGAAAAGTTCGGAAGAATCTTTCGAGATTTTAAAACGACATTTAAATTTAAACATTTAAATGGTTAACTCATTTGAAACAGCTTTAAAATAGCCAGCTAAAACTCTTTTTGGCTTGTTACTCAAAATTTAAAACTTCGTTTATTTGCTTATTTCGGCAAAAGTGTTCCAAACTCTTGAAGTTTATGTCCTTTCTTCTTTAAATATTTTCTCTTCTTTGGCACCTTTTTTAGCCTACTCTCCCAGTAAAAGTCAGAAAAAGAAGAAAAAAGCATGAAAGAAGGCTTAATACATCTTACAAATATCGCGAAAAACAAAAAAAAATAGTCAAAAATAAATAAAACAATTAAATAAATATCGAAAAATTAAAAATTGGAAAGTAGGGTATTGAGATGGGGAAAAATGTCTGTCGGTCTGTCTGTCTGTCCCCCCCTAATAACTTTCGAATGAATAGTCCAATTCGAACAAACTTTTTTTTTGTTCGAAAGATCTCGGCGAGGACACCTCACTCCCATATTTCACTTTTTGATTTGAACTATGTTTTGTTCAATTTTGAACAGATCAAAAAAACTTAACATTAGCGCCTACGGGGAAATTCAAGGCAATTCCGAACTGAGAGCCGAATTTGCTTCAAACAAACTTTGTAGGAAAAAGATTTTGATGAAAAATTTGTATATAAAATATCTTTTTGATTTGAACAATTTTCCGTTCAATTTTGAACAGTTCAAATCCCTTAACATTAGCGCCTACGGGGAACTGCAAGTCAATGTAGATTCCGCACTTGAAGGTGGATTTATCTGAAGCAAATTTTGTTGGAAATAGCTCTTGACGCCAAACTCCAGACTCTGACTCCGAGAATTTAGGGGCATCTTACTCCGACTCCTGTGCCCGACAATTAATCGGACTCCGACTCCCCGACTTCGACTCTGACTTCGTAGCTTTGGCAAAAATTTATACACGAAGGACAAATGACTGCCTCCGATTCTTAGATATTCGACTCCGACTTCTTTACCCAAAAATGAGATTGACTCCGACTCCGACTCCGCAGCCATTATTTTAACTGTGAAATAAAGTCATTTATGTTTCTACATAAAGTTATGCGCAGACGATTTTTTTTTGACAGTGAAAATTATTTTTTTAAGTTGACATTTTATTGTTTTTATTTATTTTGGTAAGTGCATTAATTCATTTAAAAAATTGCTTTTGGCAACAGGGTAAAAGAATCGGTTTTTTTATATGATGTTTTTATTTTAATGAGCTTATTAATTTTAACTATTATTTTTTCGTTTTGAAAGCTGTTAAAGATTTTTTTTTATGGGAAAAATTGTATTAGCTGCTTTGTTTAAAAGTTGTTGCTATTTTATTTGTTCAGTTTTTTTTTTTTTTTAACGCATCTAATTTTTTTAGATGAGTGAGGAAAATTTTATTCCTAGAAATCAGCTTAAAGTATTTAAAAAATATGTTTGAAAACATTTGCGATTTTAGCTATTTTTGAGAATATTGATCAGGTACTAGAAATTAGTATGGGTATACGGGAAAGTAGGCTCGTCTAGTTCTAGGCAGAACTTCTTGTTGAATTAATCGTTTGGCGCAATATATATAGCCTACTAGGCGGGCTCTTTCCCCAAAAAACTCAATCTGATTAACCGATTCAGCAACTAAAACATTTCCATTCAATAATGCAGAAACGTTTTTCGTAAAAACAGAAATTCGCGCAGCTTTCGATCGCAAGTTAGTGTCAGAATATTTTAAATATTAAATCTATCATTTCTTTCAAAAGGTAAGCGAGCCAAAAAAAGATAAACAAAGTTAAGCTTTGATGATTTTTCATATGGAAGGTGCAATGTTATTTCTACGGGGAAGAGTCACTGAAGACCCCCACTCCTATTTTTCTCTTAACTCTCCTTTCCAATGACATTAAACCTTCCAGGGTTACCGAAATCTGACTAGATGGAATCCGATTTTCGATCTGCACTGCTTTAGTTCTATACTACCTATATGCGTAAACGAGTGACCAGACCTGACTTGTAAAAATTCTCCTCCTCTCCTCCCCTGTGCATTTTTTTTGTGAAACCTCGTTCCATCTGTTGAAGGTAATCTGGTTGCACGATTTGCCAGCGTGTGAGTGCAATCTGTCTGAAATATTGAGGGATTCTTTTTTAACTTTTACAAAGTTGCCCACGTGGAGTAGGGAGGAGATGGGGGTCATGGTGCAGACTGTGCAATTGAAATTTTTTAGGGAGTGTGTTTTAAGGGGTATTTTTTACTTTAGGGAGGGTGTGCTCTTGCTTTTGAGGGAGCCCACGCGATATTTAGGTGGCGTGCAGTGGCGCACACAGGAATTTTTCAAAGGGGGGGGGGGTTGAGGATTGAAGGTCCACCATTCTCATATCTTACTCCAACACGCATCCAAACATATTCTCATCAGTTGTCGGGAATAAAAAACGTAAAAAAGAAAAGAAAAAAAAATAATTACTTAGCATTAAGGAATAAAATAAGTTTATGAATAACAAATACTTAATTAAAATATCAGACAGCACAAGATGATAAGAATGAATGAATTTATAATTAAAAATAAAAACAGCGGAACAGAATTATTATTATAGAACAATTTACGTTCACGAAAGAGCGAAAATAAATTTCATTTTTTCATTCCTTAAACTTGAAACTGTCGTTACTTTTGCATGAAATTATTTTACGTACAACATACATAGGATTATAGTCAATCAAAAAACAACAAGGACGATGGAAGGGGTCCGGGACCCCCTGGATCCTCCCCTTGTGTGCACCACTGGGGGTGTGCCCTTGCTCTTAAGAGGGGTGGGAGGCACCCCTGACTTTTACAAGCATTTTTTTTACAAACTCGTTTTTAATTGTTCAGTGCATGCTGTGTTAATGATATTTTTAAGCTTTTGCATACAATAGCAACGTTTTTACCTATTTTCATATTGCCCGCAAATTTTCTTAACCGCGATTACCGTGCCATCCTATTCCGCGGATAATCGAAGTTTGCTGTACGTATAGTTTGACCATGGATTGTATGTAGTTTGGCAATCTGCCAAATAAAGACGATTCCATCTGAATGAATCCAGCAGGGGAGAAAGGATAATAACGATGAGATTTTGATGCACGCATTTTATAATGTCACTAGTGCTTTATTCATTTATTGCCTTTTCTAAAATAAAATAAGGGGAGACAAAAATAGTTTCCATAGAAACAACAAAAAGAAAATAAAATATTTTCATTTCGTTCAGGAATGTAAAAGCAAAATGGTAAGCTCAAAACTTTGTTGTCTTTATCTTTACTAATAATAAAGCTTAAAGTTTCTCTGTCCGGAGGATGTCTGGATGTCTGTAGGATGCCTGTGACGCGCATAGCGCCTAAACCGTTCGGCCGATTTTCATGAAATTTGGCACAAAGTTAGTATGTAGCGTGGGGGTGTGCACCTCGAAGCGATTTTTCGAAAATTCGATGTGAATCTTTTTCTATTCCAATTTTAAGAAAAAAAATATCATAACATGAACGAGTAAATTACGAAATTATCATAACGTGGAACTGTAACATGGACACAAGCCAATTGGCGAGATACGAAATTATCATAACGTGGAACCGTAAGATGGGTGCAAGCCAACTGGCGAGGAAATTCACCATACATTATTTGTAAATATACAGGCGAACCAAAATACCTTTCTATTTTTCTATTACGGGCAAAGCCGTGTGGGTATCACTAGTAAATAAATAAATCAATTAGTTTTTGCCGTGAGAATATAGATCGAATATATTTTAGATTTAAAAAATGTTGCTGTGCGTAAATTTTCATTTTTACAAAACTAAGGCTAAATAATAGAGATGCAAAAGTGAACATCTGAAATAAACCAACTAACATCCCTATAAACTAATAGATGTGTCCATTTCCGCCTTTAAACCGGACATCAGCCTTTCCATGTAATCGATGGTCAAGCAGTAGTGTCCATGCAGAGACTCATACTTACTGATACTTACAGAACATTGAGCAACCGATTGCTTCTGCTGACTTCTCAAAGGTTGACTGAAGACAGCCGAAGTTCAGCGCGCGATGTCCCAAAATTAGGATTGACTATGTGGCACCATTCAGAGATATGAATATTAACTAGGATGAGCAACAGTAATCTCAGCAACAGCTGCAATCAATAAAAAAATGTCCTGTATGCCCTCGCATCCAAAAAAGGCAATGTCTTGAGATGCGACGTATTGCGACGAAATTCTCGAAGCTTCGCACGACCACGTCGTGTTTGTACATCTTAGCACCTAAAACAATCTGTTTTCATTTTTCCTAAGCAAAATATTAATATTCATGAAAAGGCATCCATAAACTAAAAATTTATTGCCTTTTCTTCACCTGGGACGAGCAATAAAACTTTCTGATCATATCAAATTCGTGACTCGTAACCATCAGCGCTGCCTTATGTCGTATCATCACCAGTAATATAATCCAGATGAATGATTGCTAATTATAGTTTCATGCAAATGATTTTAATAATTCAAAAGTGTTAAATTACAAGGATTTTAATAACCAGGCATATTTAGCACACGCAGTTCACAAGGTAAGGCGTGCATACGCCTTTTTTTTTTTATGGTATGTGATGCCCTCATTTATGTAACTGTGGGTCTAAGCTCCCTGCTCGCTGGCACTCACGAACCCAAGAAGATTGCTTATTTGATTGATCTTATTTGATTCGCATGAATTTAAATCGTCGATTAAAAAGAATCAGATTTAAAAAACGCGTTATGAGTTCCGTTTCTACCAGAACGAAAATTCCCCTCTCCCACCCATAGAAAATAGAATTTAAGTTTAGCTCATAATTACAACAAAACATCGCCGCTACCTAAAGAAAAAAAGAACTTGATAGAAATATGCATGACTGAGTTATTAATAATAATAATAAAAAAAGCTCTTTGAAGAGCACCCCTTTCTTGGGTTCCAAACAAACTTGTACCAACTTGCACATATATAGATGCTGAGGAGCTCCTAAGCTGAGCAAAATGACAGTTTGTAAAGTTGATGAAAAGTCGCTCTCAAATTCGTGGTGTCTTCTTTACTAATAATAAAGCTGAAAGTCTCTCTGTCTGTCTGGATCTCTGTCTGTCTGTCAGGATCTCTGTGAGGCGCATAGCGCCTAAACCGTTCTGCCGATTTTCATGAAATTCGGCACAAAGTTAGTTTGTAGCATGGGGGTGTGCTCCTCGAAGCGATTTTTCGAAAATTCGACGTGGTTCTTTTTCTATTCCAGTTTTAAGATCAAAACTATCATAAGATGGACGGGTAAATTACGAAATTATCATAACGTGGAATCGTAACATGGGCGCAAGCCAATTGGCGAGATACGAAATTATCATAACGTGGAACCGTAACATCGGTGCAAGCCAATTGGCGAGAAAATTCACCATACATTATATGTAAATATACAGGCGAACCAAAAGATATTTTTATTTTTCTATTACGGGCAAAGACGTGCGGGTTCCACTAGTAATGAATAAATAAATACCTTTGTGCTTAAAAATTAAATGAATGAAAAGCGTTGGTTATTCGTTCATTTAAGGATTTTAATATTATCCTATTGCCCGCATCAGCTGGCGTGCCCAAAAAACGTGTGGTTGAGACAACATGTCCGATAGATCAAATTTTGTGGCATCTTTTTACTAATAATGAAGCTGAAAGTCTCTCTGTCTGGATATCTGGATCTCTGTCTGTCTGGATGTCTGTGACGCGCATAGCGCCTAGTCCGTTCGGCCGATTGCCATGAAATTTGGCACAAAGTTAGTTTGTAGCATGGGGATGTGCACTTCGAAGCGATTTTTTCAAATATTCGATTTTGTTCTTTTTCTATTCCAATTTTAAGTACATTTTACCGAGGAAATTATCATAACGTGGACTAGTAAATTACGAAATTATCATAACGCGGGGTTCAACATGAGAGAGCAAATGAGCATAGCCAATTGGCGAGAAAATCATCATCCATTATTAGTTCAGTTATCGGCGAATCAAATTACCTCTTAATTTTTTACTACGGGCAAAGCCGTGCTGATAACACTGGTGCAGAATAAAACGGGTTTCCTTTTGCTTAAAAAAAAGTCGTATTTCTATATATTAAAAAAAGTAACGTCAAAGAAAATGTGAAAGGAAGTCTGTGGCGGGAATGCGCCCAGGAGACCCTACGGTACCTGCAGCCTTGAAGTTTTGTACGAAATTACTCCGAGCCCAGGGGTTTTGCACTTGGAGTTTTATGCTTTAAACTTACGAATTAGTTTTTTTGTAATTATTTCTTTAAGTTAAAATTTCTTGTAATTGCCTATTAAAGGGATGAGATGCCTATTAAAGAGATGAATGATCAGGAACCCTTTAGCACTTGTAGCTGTGCAAGTTTGTGACCTGGGAAAGGGATGCTCTTCAAAGCCCTTTGAAAAAAAAAAATCTCGGTTATATATGCGTATTTCTATCAAGTTCTTTTAGTTTTCGTCTGGGAGTGGGATTGTGTTCTAATATGAGCTCTTCACTTAAATGCCAACAAAAAAGTGCTGTCATCGCTTGTTCTTAGGATATATGATTTATCACTTATTTTGGGTGACTGTGGAATGTTGAAGGAAAACGAGCTGATGTGTGCATCACATGACTTCCTTTTACTCCAATTTAATGTCATTTTCCCAATTATTGGCAATTTTAATGTGATTCAATTGTTTACTTTCTAAATATCACCAAGAGTAGACAAATTGAAACCAAATTTTAAAAAAAAATCGCCAAATTTGTCGCCAAGTTGGCGACAAAACTTGGCGACCAAAAGACTGGCAACATATCGCCAAGTGTCCAACAAATTATATCACAACTTGAGTTTACATCGAAATTAACAATGATTTCCCCCCAAAAAGGGGCAAAAGACCCTTTTAGGGACATCCGAATGCAACCAAAAGGAAAGGTGCACAACTAGACCCCACTAGGAGTCTACGTTCCAAATTTCAACTTTCTAGGATATACCGTTTTTGAGTTATGCGAGATACATACACACATACGCACATACATACGTAAATACGGACGTCACGAGAAAACTCGTTGTAATTAACTCGGGGGTCGTCAAAAGGGATACTTTACGTGTCTGTACGTTCCATCCGGTCGGAAAAAAACTCAACATTCATTCGGGGGTGAGAAAAAGGAAAATTAAGGCCGATTTTTGAGTGAACATTTTTTCGCGAATACAATACTTCCTTTTTTGTAAAAGGAAGTAAAAAGGATAAGTTGAGAGAGAGAGAGAGAGAGAGAGCTGGAAGTCAATAGAAATGTTACAAATCACAATAATATTGCTCGTTTTAAGCGGGTTTTGCTCGTTAAAAGCGTGCTATGTTCCCATAGACTTAACAGTGTACCAACCAAGTATTTGTGATTTCCTCGCTATATCCGGGTTCTCGTTAAACTCGTTATAAGCAAGTTCGATTGTACTTCTATTTAAGAATTTAAACGGCAGACGGCAGTCCATTTCATAGATTGTGTGTGAGAGAAATAGTTACTTTTGTATACTTTTTAAATAAGTTTTTCGTTCTCTCGTTTCATTGTATTAAAATGAATATAACTGCAAGAAAAGGAGAAAACATTCTAATATTTAACAATCAAGCATCCATGTCTGCAAAAATTATTGCTTTCGTGGATTTTACTCGAAAGCAAACATTTCTTGACTTTTGAGTGGAATTGAATTGAAATGTATATAATATCGCGTTTTGCTATATTGCGGTAGACAGCAAGCGTAAGCATTCAAAGTGCCAGTGAAGTATCGCGCCAAATTTCATCACTTGTGACGACATAAAGAAAACGCATTATTTCCAAAATCGGAAATTAAAAAAAAATTATTAAATAGTAACAGTTGCCAAAGTGATTTTTTTTTCTCGCTGTTGTTTTTTTTTTTTTTTTTTTGCTTATTCTATCAATTTCAGTGACTAAAAGAAGTACTTTTGACTGAAGGACACAACCCCGTTGTGTTGGAATTATTAATTTTTATCATTTTCGGACGTACATTTATGTTCCAAATTAAATTTGCATTATTTCGTTTCGAATTGCGAAAGTGAAAGTTGTCGCTGCTTATCAATGAACTTTAATGTAGAATTATGCAAACTAGCAGTGAATTGCAAAAGGGAAATTTGTTCGAATGATTAACTAGCATTTATGTTTGTTAGTTGCGGCTACGAAGATAGTAGCAACATCATACGAGGCAGTGAGAAGCAAAGGGATGCAAGTGGACATTTCCAAGTTTTGAGTAAAACGCGTTCAAAGATAACACCCTAGGTAGGCTTTCATTGACATTTTTTTCTGAATCTTGCTGAATAGCAGCACCTACCAGGACTACTAGTACCATCTCTTGCCCCAAGACAGAGATAGGTTCACATACCATGAGTACTGGTTATCTCCAAATTTTTAATTTTGCAACTTACAATCCCTTTGCTTCTCACTATGCCTCATATTATTGTTTGATAACTTATTTATTTTTGATATAAAGAGTATGAAACAGAACTGTTATTTCAAGAAATGTCTCCAGCATTTTTAACAGATAGTTACAACAGACGGAAGTATAATAAGTGTTTACGTATCGAGAGCTTGTACGTAATAAACACAGTTAGGCAATCGATATGCCAATCGATATATGATTTTTAGATTTCCATGTAAACTATTTTCCAGATTAACTCTTAATTGAAATAAAATATTGTTTTGCATCAAGATTTTAACAACGGTAATTTTATAGAAGAGAAAAACATTAGGGGTTCCGCCAAAGTAAGGGAATCCGTTGCCAGCTTGCTTAGATAAACAACTAACTCCTCATTTTTCAGTCCTAATAAGTCTGAGGCAGCTTTGTTTCGTCAAGTAAAGTGCCCCCAAAACGAAAAGTAAATCAATTTACATTTGTAAAGGGTCTGGGATCAGAGTTAGGAAAAGAAAGAGACTCTCAACGAAAATGCTGCAAAATAAGAAAATACATAGAGAAAAGAGATAACAAAAGCTAGGGAAAAACACAAGGTTCTCTGACTCGTAACCGCATAGAATGTTTGAAATTATTTTCGTTTATTAATAGTTTAAATTATTTACGAAAAAACGTGAACGAGATATTTCCTTCTTTCTTTTTTTTTTTTTGGTTGCTGATGAAATAACAACATTTTTGTGCTTCAATATTTTAAAAATTATAAAAAAAAAGATTGCAGTTTAATGACTAATTTTAATGATACTCCTGGGGAAAACATGGACATAAAATCCCAGCTTTCAAAACAGCATTCCAGATGCGCATTCAGTGCGGTCGTAAAAATGAGGTCTTAAGGGCATTCGACAGGTGTGAAAACGCAGCAGTGAGGATTTGAATTGCTGATTTTTTGAATCGCACGCAAAATCTTTGTATAAAAGCCTCAGGGCAGGAGCAGACAGATCATCCTAGGTTGGATTAACCAAGCACCATGCAGTGGTCAACTTACCTTGCCTTATTCTTCGCTGTTTTTTGCGCCCAGAGCTACTCAGCTCTGGGGCAAGGAGCCTCAGTATGGTCAAGCCCCCAAATGGCCGAGAACTTCATGAACGGCTTCTCCGTTGCACTTTCGCAAGCTGGAGCATTCAGTGGGCAGGAGATGAAAGACTTCGATGATGTCAGAGATATCATGAACTCTGCAATGGACAAGATGATAAGGTCCGGGAAAAGTGGCCGTGGCGCGATGAGGGCCATGAACGCAGCGTTCGGCTCAGCTATTGCAGAAATCGTTGCTGCTAACGGCGGAAAAGAATACCAAATAGGCGCAGTTCTAGATGCAGTTACTAATACTCTTCTACAGCTGACCGGAAATGTTGATAACGGTTTTCTCAATGAAATCAGTCGACTCATCACGCTATTTAGCAGTGTAGAAGCAAACGACGTATCAGCATCTGCGGGGGCAGATGCATCCGGAAGTTCAGGTCCAGTAGGTGGATACTCATCCGGAGCAGGAGCAGCAGTTGGACAGGGAACAGCTCAGGCTGTAGGATACGGAGGAGGAGCACAAGGAGTTGCATCAAGTGCTGCTGCCGGAGCAACAAATTATGCTCAAGGCGTGTCTACCGGAAGTACACAAAATGTCGCAACTTCCACTGTCACAACAACAACAAATGTTGCAGGTTCAACTGCAACAGGATACAACACCGGATATGGAATTGGTGCAGCAGCAGGAGCAGCCGCTGGCGCAAGCTCTGGATACGGAACAGGCTATGGAACCGGAGCTGGAGCAGGTGCTGGTGCTGGTTCAGGCGCTGGTTATGGTGCTGGTGCAGGAGCGGGAGCTGGTTCAGGCGCTGGTTATGGTGCCGGTGCAGGAGCAGGTGCAGGTTCTGGATACGGTGCTGGTGCAGGAGCTGGAGCAGGATCTGGTTATGGCGCGGGTGCAGGAGCAGGAGCCGGAGCAGGATCTGGTTACGGCGCTGGTGCAGGAGCTGGAGCCGCTTCAGGTGCTGGTTATGGAGCTGGTGCAGGAGCAGGTGCAGGTACTGGATACGGTGCTGGTGCAGGAGCAGGAGCTGCTTCAGGTGCTGGTTATGGAGCTGGTGCAGGTTCTGGATACGGTGCTGGTGCAGGAGCTGGAGCAGGATCTGGTTATGGCGCGGGTGCAGGAGCAGGAGCAGGAGCCGGAGCAGGATCTGGTTACGGCGCTGGTGCAGGAGCTGGAGCAGGATCTGGTTACGGCGCTGGAGCGGGAGCAGGAGCTGGAGCAGGATCTGGATACGGCGCTGGTGCAGGAGCAGGTGCAGGATCTGGTTACGGTGCTGGTGCAGGAGCTGGAGCAGGATCTGGCTACAGTACTGGAGCAGGATATTCTGCAGGTGCTGCGTCAGCTGGCAGCAGTTCGAGCACTCAAGTAACAACTCAACAAACTGTTACATCACAGGCTTCTGCAGCAGGAGCTGGATACGGAGTTGGCGCAGGAGCTGGAGCTGGAGCTGGAGCAGGAGCTGGCTACGGTGCAGGTGCCGAAGCTGGTTATGGTGCTGGTTCAGGAGCTCGTGCAGGAGCCGGCGCAGGGGCTGGGTATGGCAGTGGAGCAGGAGCTGGTGCAGGATCTGGTTACGGCAGTAGTGCAGGAGCGGGAGCTGGGGCTGGTGCTGGAGCTGGTGCCGGCTACGGTGCTGGTGCTGGAGCAGGATCTGGTGCCGGCTACGGTGCTGGTGCTGGAGCAGGATCTGGTGCCGGCTACGGTGCTGGTGCTGGAGCAGGATCTGGTTACGGTGCTGGTGCAGGAGCTGGAGCAGGATCTGGTTACGGCGCTGGTGCAGGAGCTGGAGCAGGTTCTGGCTACGGTGCTGGTGCAGGAGCAGGAGCTGGCGCAGGAGCAGGATCTGGTTACGGCGCTGGTGCTGGAGCTAGAGCTGGGGCTGGAGCTGGGACTGGTGCTGGCTACGGAAGTGGTTATGGAGCAAGCAGTGGATCCGGAGCTGGAGCAGCCGCAGGCTCAGGAGCTGCAGCTGGGGCTGGGTATGGTACTGGAGCAGGATATTCAACTGGCGCTGCATCGGCTGGCAGCAGTTCAAGCACTCAGGTAATAACTCAACAGACTGTTACATCTGGCGCATCTGGAGCAGCATCTGGTTACAGTGCTAGTTCAGGAGTGGCAGCAGGAGCAGGAGTGGGGTCTGGTTACGGTGCTGGTTCAGGAGCGGGAGCAGCAGCAGGAGCTAGAGCAGGATCTGGTTATGGTGCTGGAGCAGGAGCCGGAGCAGGATCTGGTTTCGGTGCAGGCGCAGGAGCAGGAGCAGGATCTGGCTACGGCGTTGGTGCAGGAGCTGGAGCAGGATCTGGGTACGGCGTAGGTGCAGGAGCTGCAGCAGGATCCGGTTACGGCGCCGGTGCAGGAGCTGGAGCAGGATCAGGTTATGGCGCTGGAGCAGGATCTGGTTATGGTCAAGGAGCCGGTGCTTCAGCAGGAGCAGCAGCAGCTGGTGCAGGCGCTGGATATGGAGGTCAAGCAGGTTATGGACAAGGAGCTGGTGCTTCAGCAGGAGCAGCAGCTGGTGCAGGTGCTGGATATGGAGGACAAGCAGGTTATGGACAAGGAGCTGGTGCTTCAGCAGGAGCAGCAGCAGCTGGTGCAGGCGCTGGATATGGAGGACAAGCAGGTTATGGACAAGGAGCCGGTGCATCAGCAGGAGCAGCAGCAGCTGCTGCAGGCGCTGGATATGGAGGACAAGCAGGTTATGGACAAGGAGCCGGCGCTTCAGCAGGAGCAGCAGCTGCTGGTGCAGGTGCTGGAAGACAAGCAGGTTACGGGCAAGGAGCTGGTGCTTCTGCAGGAGCAGCAGCTGCTGGTGCAGGTGCTGGAAGCCGAGCAGGTTACGGACAAGGAGCCGGTGCAACATCAGGAGCAGCAGCAGCAGCTGGTGCAGGCGCTGGATATGGAGGACAAGCAGGTTATGGACAAGGAGCCGGCGCTTCAGCAGGAGCAGCAGCTGCTGGTGCAGGAGCTGGAAGACAAGCAGGTTACGGACAAGGAGCCGGTGCATCAGCAGGAGCAGCAGCAGCAGCTGGTGCAGGCGCTGGATATGGAGGACAAGCAGGTTACGGACAAGGAGCCGGTGCAGCAGCAGGAACAGCAGCAGCTGGTGCAGGCGCTGGAAGACAAGCAGGTTACGGGCAAGGAGCCGGTGCATCAGCAGGAGCAGCAGCAGCTGGTGCAAGCGCTGGATATGGAGGACAAGCAGGTTATGGACAAGGAGCCGGTGCATCATCAGGAGCAGCAGCAGCAGCTGGTGCAGGCGCTGGAAGACAAGCAGGTTACGGACAAGGAGCTGGTGCATCAGCAGGAGCAGCAGCAGCTGGTGCAGGCGCTGGATATGGAGGACAAGCAGGTTATGGACAAGGAGCCGGCGCTTCAGCATTAGCAGCAGCAGCAGCTGGTGCAGGCGCTGGATATGGAGGACAAGCAGGTTATGGACAAGGAGCCGGCGCTTCAGCAGGAGCAGCAGCTGCTGGTGCAGGTGCTGGAAGACAAGCAGGTTACGGGCAAGGAGCTGGTGCTTCAGCAGGAGCAGCAGCTGCTGGTGCAGGTGCTGGAAGACAAGCAGGTTACGGACAAGGAGCCGGTGCATCAGCAGGAGCAGCAGCAGCAGCTGTTGCAGGCGCTGGATATGGAGGACAAGCAGGTTATGGGCAAGGAGCCGGTGCATCATCAGGAGCAGCAGCAGCAGCTGGTGCAGGCGCTGGAAGACAAGCAGGTTACGGACAAGGAGCTGGTGCAGGCGCTGGATATGGAGGACAAGCAGGTTATGGGCAAGGAGCCGGTGCATCATCCGGAGCAGCAGCAGCAGCTGGTGCAGGCGCTGGATATGGAGGACAAGCAGGTTATGGACAAGGAGCCGGTGCATCAGCAGGAGCAGCAGCAGCTGGTGCAGGCGCTGGATACGGAGGTCAAGCAGGTTACGGACAAGGAGCCGGTGCATCAGCAGGAGCTGCAGCAGCTGGTGCAGGAGCTGGATATGGAGGACAAGCAGGTTATGGACAAGGAGCCGGTGCTTCAGCAGGAGCAGCAGCTGCTGGTGCAGGTGCAGGAAGACAAGCAGGTTACGGACAAGGAGCCGGTGCATCAGCAGGAGCAGCAGCAGCTGGTGCAGGAGCTGGATATGGAGGACAAGCAGGTTATGGACAAGGAGCCGGTGCTTCAGCAGGAGCAGCAGCTGCTGGTGCAGGTGCAGGAAGACAAGCAGGTTACGGACAAGGAGCCGGTGCATCAGCAGGAGCAGCAGCAGCTGGTGCAGGCGCTGGATATGGAGGACAAGCAGGTTATGGACAAGGAGCCGGCGCTTCAGCAGGAGCAGCAGCTGCTGGTGCAGGTGCTGGAAGACAAGCAGGTTACGGACAAGGAGCCGG
The DNA here is from genome assembly GCF_026930045.1 of Uloborus diversus. Taxonomy (NCBI): domain Eukaryota; kingdom Metazoa; phylum Arthropoda; class Arachnida; order Araneae; family Uloboridae; genus Uloborus; species Uloborus diversus. The sequence goes on from NC_072731.1 coordinate 256,163,864, forward strand.
TGCATCAGCAGGAGCAGCAGCAGCTGGTGCAGGCGCTGGATATGGAGGACAAGCAGGTTATGGACAAGGAGCTGGCGCTTCAGCAGGAGCAGCAGCTGCTGGTGCAGGAGCTGGAAGACAAGCAGGTTACGGACAAGGAGCCGGTGCATCAGCAGGAGCAGCAGCAGCAGCTGGTGCAGGCGCTGGATATGGAGGACAAGCAGGTTATGGACAAGGAGCTGGCGCTTCAGCAGGAGCAGCAGCTGCTGGTGCAGGAGCTGGAAGACAAGCAGGTTACGGACAAGGAGCCGGTGCATCAGCAGGAGCAGCAGCAGCAGCTGGTGCAGGCGCTGGATATGGAGGACAAGCAGGTTATGGACAAGGAGCCGGTGCATCATCAGGAGCAGCAGCAGCAGCTGGTGCAGGCGCTGGATATGGGGGACAAGCAGGTTATGGACAAGGAGCCGGCGCTTCAGCAGGAGCAGCAGCTGCTGGTGCAGCCGCTGGAAGACAAGCAAGTTATGGACAAGGAGCCGGTGCATCAGCAGGAGCAGCAGCAGCTGGTGCAGGCGCTGGATACGGAAGTCAAGCAGGTTACGGACAAGGAGCCGGTGCATCAGCTGGAGCAGCAGCAGCTGGTGCAGGAGCTGGAAGACAAGCAGGTTACGGACAAGGAGCCGGTGCATCAGCAGGAGCAGCAGCAGCTGGTGCAGGCGCTGGAAGACAAGCAGGTTACGGACAAGGAGCCGGTGCATCAGCAGGAGCAGCTGGTGCTGGCGCGGGATATGGAGGACAAGCAGGTTATGGACAAGGAGCCGGCGCTTCAGCAGGAGCAGCAGCTGCTGGTGCAGCCGCTGGAAGACAAGCAGGTTATGGACAAGGAGCCGGTGCATCAGCAGGAGCAGCAGCAGCTGGTGCAGGCGCTGGATACGGAGGTCAAGCAGGTTACGGACAAGGAGCCGGTGCATCAGCTGGAGCAGCAGCAGCTGGTGCAGGAGCTGGAAGACAAGCAGGTTACGGACAAGGAGCCGGTGCATCAGCAGGAGCAGCAGCAGCTGGTGCAGGCGCTGGATATGGAGGACAAGCAGGTTATGGACAAGGCGCCGGCGCTTCAGCAGGAGCAGCAGCTGCTGGTGCAGCCGCTGGAAGACAAGCAGGTTATGGACAAGGAGCCGGTGCATCAGCAGGAGCAGCAGCAGCTGGTGCAGGCGCTGGATACGGAGGTCAAGCAGGTTACAGACAAGGAACTGGTGCTGCAGCAAGTGCCGCAGCTGCTAGTGCAGGAGCCGCTAGTTCACAAGTTGTATCCAGAACAACGACAACCACATCACAATCCGCAGCAGGAGGAGCTGCTTCTGGATATAGTACAGGAGTTGGGTCTGGAGCGGTAGCTACTGCTTCAGGTGCTGGATATGGAGGACAATCAGGATACGGAACTGGAGCAGGTGCAGCAGCAGGAGCTGCAGCTTCCGGCGCAGGAGCTGGATATGGAGGTCAAGCTGGATACGGACAAGGTGCAGGAGCCTCAGCAGCAGCAACCGCTTCAGCTGCAAGCAACCGAATTGTATCTGCTCCTGCTGTCAATCGAATGAGCGCAGCATCTTCAACTCTTGTTTCTAACGGCGCTTTTAACGTCGGTGCTCTTGGTTCAACGATTTCAAATATGGCTGCTCAGATCCAAGCTAGTTCACAAGGACTTTCTAGTGCAGAAGCAACTGTGCAAGCTCTTCTTGAAGTAATTTCGGTTCTTACCCACATGCTCAGTTCGGCAAACATTGGATACGTCGATTTCAGTCGTGTTGGAGATTCCGCATCTGCTGTCTCTCAATCAATGGCCTATGCTGGTTAAGCACTTTTTCAATGTTTAATTATTTGTATGTAATTATTCTGAGAAATAAAATGACAGAGTGCTTTTTTTCTGAAATTTTGTGCGTGTCTTAAATTATATTCTCTTATTGCTGGAGAGGAACTAGTTTTATCATTCTTCCATTTATGATCTTTTTGGCAGACATTCTCGTATAAATTGCAAAGGGAAATAAAATAGAATAACAGACACGGGAAAAATTGCAAAGTAAATGTAGAGAGAGCATGTTGAAACTCAAATGAAAATATCGTCACGATATTATAAATTATTTATATTTTATGACCTTAAAAATATGAAATCTAAAATTAGGTTTATGGCAATCAGTTATTTTGTCGTTCATAGGGTCCTTTTTTATTTATGGCTGATATTTGGTAACATTAGTCACGTTTGCTTTCAGTAAGTCACAAAAAATAAGAAAGTGGAGTTTTTTCAAAAAAAAAATGTTTAACGATTGTGTTACAACAGTCTATAAAATCATTGAGTTTTTACGTCGTAGACAAAAGAGGTGAAGCTCATAAACGAGCTTTAAAATTTCATTCAAAAGAGTACCTGTTATACAGGTTTGTGAAAAAAAAATTCTGTTACCTTCTTATACAAGCTTTTTAAGTCAAAGTTGGTGCCCGGTTGTCCGGGATATTTCGAAGTCTATGATTTTTCTCAATCGCCACAGTTTAGGCAACAATTGTTAGATACTAAAATCTGACAGCGGATGAGACAGAAAAGCAAACATTCGGTTCACAGGAGAAAATGGACGCATCTACTGGTTTTCAGGGATGACAGCTTTTGCAGATGTACGTTTGCCTTTAAACTAAACAGAGTCAGATTGAACTATACGGAGCTCGCGAATTACATTTTTACTTTTCCCCCTCATTCAGGTAGACACGTCTTAACTGGGCGTTTTCCGATTCCATATCATCCGTGGCAGGGGGAAAAAGTTTTTTGACAGATTGGTGGTTGCCCTTGAAAAAGTTCACTTGTTACTTCCTCCCACATAGGATTGCAGGTAAAAGTGATGAATAAATCATTGTGCACGTACGTCACGGCGTCCTGCGTTTTTTCTTGCACGTAACGCGAACTTCCGGTAAAATTGGACGGTAAAATAGTGAGCTTTCCTACGTTATTTACGTTACCATCATTTAATATCGCATCTTTAAGATGAATGTAGTTGTCAACTCTAAGCTTTTGTTGATTTAATTGTACGTAGCGAAGTATTTCTGCCTCAATTTTAGCGTACATGTCTACTGCATATTGCTGAAAAAGCTCTCGTCCACGAAGAATTGTACTAAATTCTGTGCTGCGAACCATCAGACGAAAAGCATAGAATTCCATAGCTGAAATTTTTTTGTTTGTCAAAACCCCAGTTTCTGGGTTTCTTTGTTTGTGACTAAAATTATATCTATCCTGGCCTTTCCAAAAAAATAAGGGATATTGCAAAGAGTCATATGATCGATGCGTTTCAGAAATCCTTTGTAGGATATTATTTCGTAATTCTAAGACAATGTCACGGTGTCCTTTACTTTCTCCTGCCCTTATTATTGCAACTTCTGATGAAGATGGAATGTTGAATCGTCCTTTATGTTCACCGGCTGGAATTGGATCTGCAGAAATAGTCAGCTGAGCGTCAGGAGTCAACTTCTCCATTGTCATTTTGAAATCTCTAACGTAATTATTTTCCTGATGGAGCATCGCCTGCAACTGACTTACTAATTTTGGTTTTATGTTTTAAATATATTTACAACGTTGCGTGAGCTGTTCTTCTGTGTCAGATATGTTAAACTGTGAGCTTTTAAAAGTGCTCAGCTTATTAACTTTTATAACTTTTAAAACTCAGCTTATTAACTTATTTAGTGGAAGCTCAACCAGGACGTATGATACTTCTTGAAAAAACATATTTATCTTGTGCAACATCAACAAGAGCCAAAGTTAAAAAGTAACTTGTTTATTATATCTATGATATATACTATGACATGTTAAGATGTTATTGAGAATACGCTCTTTACAATAGTAGCTCATTGCACTTTAAATGACTTCTGAAGCTAACATTTTAAGTCAAAGTATGAAACGTTAAACATATTGAGCTATAATATTCATGTCAAGAGCAGTAAGCCAAAGCCATCGGCAAAAAACGGACAGACTCAACTGAGCTGCCGAAAAAGACAACCAAGTCTGACTTGGGTTGAAATTGAAAGGGAAGAAAATGAGGCAAAGTGCCGTGAGCTCAAATGCTACTGGCAATTTGCATATTTTGCTAACGCGATCTTGTTGCAAGAAGGAAAGAACGAATGAGAAAAAACTAATGCAAATTAAGGTTGACAACACTTTTGGAAAAAAATTTACCTCCTTTCGTAACAAGATACAAAGTACAACTGTAAAAATTTATGGCGTTCTTTTTCGGAGCGTTCTAAACTACCAATTCTATGGTACACTTGCCCCTGTACTTGAAACATTGGCATAAATCCCGCTTCTTTAACTTCTTTTTCAGCACCAAATGAAGTCATACTGAAACAGGCGTTGTAGCGTCTTAAGTTTCTCACGAAGTGTTTTGCATCAGTCGGTTCTTCGGAATGCAACGTACGAAGAAATTTCGGAGGCTCAGAAACATACGGAATATCAACTTTTCCATTGAGGCAACACAATCCTGGCGCTTCCTACTTCCACTTAAAAGCACTGCAGTATTTGCACTGAAAAGACATTGACCCAATTTGGAATGATGGATCAGCAGAATAATTTACACAAGCACTATACTCTTTTTCTTTCCACACTTTTAATCGCGCAGCTGACTTGAAAGTTCTGTGTTTTTCTAACCTTCTTCTGCGCTCATTTTCTGTTTCCTCTTTAAATGCAGCTTCCTTGTCAAGTCTGTCTTTTTCTAATCTTTTTCTGCGCTCATCTTCCGTTTCCTCTTTACATGCAATTTATCATTTAAGTCTGTCTTTCTCCAATCTTCCTGCACGTTCTTCTTTTGTTTCTTCTTCAAGTGCAATTTTTTTGTTTAGACGATTTTTCTCTAATCTGCGCTCATTTTCTGTTTCTTCTTTAAGTGCAGCTTCTTTGTTGAATCTGTCTTTTTCTAATCCTTTCCTGCGCTCATCTCCTGTTTCCTCCTTGCTTGCCATTTCTCTGTTAAGTCTGTCTTTCTCGAATCTTCCAGCGCGTTCTTCTTTAGTTTCTTCATCATGTGCAATTTCTTTGTTCAGACGATTTTTCTCTAACCTTCTTCTGTGCTCATCTTCTGTTTCCTCTTTAAGTGCAGTTTCTTTGTTAAGTCAGTCTTTTTCTAATCTTCTTGTGCGTTCATTTTCCGTTTCTTCATTCCTTCTTTTGCGCATATTCTCTTTGTGTTTTTCGCGGTTTTTCACACACATATTTTTTTTGGTGCTGGAGGCATGGTTAATTTTTTAAGTTGCGCGAAAAGACTCTTAAAAACTGAATATATATGGATCTTACATATCTTCAGTTATTGATATTCATGCCCCCGAAAAACAACAACAACAAAGTTCGATAAATAGGCACAATAAGTTGCAAATAAATCAAGTGCTCTCTCATTTGTCTCAAACGCTAAATATCGAGTAAATAATTTACTCTTAGATGTGCAATTTCATAACAACTTACTTTCATAAACGCAATAGAAATGCGTATACCCAAAACACAGCTGAAAATCAATTACTTTCAGATGACAACACATAACAGGAACTAACTAAATAGTGATGGTAATTAAATCACTATTAGCACTAACAAATAAAAGCAGAATTAAATTCAAAAGTTTATGTAGAATTGTAAATAAGACACAGTTAAAAAGTTCATATTCGATGACAACATATTATGCGATTGAATCATGCTAATATACATAAAAATAGACAATGCGAAAATCTTAAAATTCTAATTTTTAGCAGCACATAAATCGAGGATAAAAATTAAAGTTTACGTCTGCTATGTATCGTATGAATAAATGATGCGTTAGAATGACTAAAGCTGTAACATAATAACAACTTCAAAGTTTGACTTCTCATGAACAGCAACAAAGCTTTTATTCTTCATCCATAAAAAATAATATTAAGTAAAATAGAAATAAAGCGGCATAAACTGTAAAAAAACCCCTAAAAATTAAAAGTTCATGTTTTGCAATAGAACAGTTTAAAAACAATCATATTCGAATAACAAAACATCATGCGATTGAATCATACTGAGTTATATACATTCAAAACAAATAAAAGTATTTATATTGCGTACAGAAGTTTTGTTAAGTTCCTGATTCCACAAATACAAAAGGTTAAAATCAAACATAACAGATCACGTTCATTTTGATATAACATAAACAAATAACTCTTAAATATGCATTAAAATAACTGAAATTGTTACTTAATAGCACCTCCGATAGGCACCAATAGCGCTTTAAAATGGAATCATTAATTTTTTATAAATAATCTAGAAAACGGCAGATAAGTTCTTGGGGTTTTTGTCAAACTTAATAAAAGACACTTTTGCTGCAGTTAATTATTTCTAGTTGATATTGTGGTTGAAAAACTATTTTCTGATGTTAACAGACTGTCCGGTTACGTCAGCACTACACCGCATGCAGCAAAGATACTTAAGCTATGTAACCTAAACGCAACTTTGAAATCCAAAGTTCCCTAATACTAATAGAAAAACTAAAAATATTTTTTTTATGACAACATATCGTAACTAAATCATAGTCTACACAATAAAGAAACGAATAGATTTGTATTTGCAGTCAGATTATTGCCAAAAAGAATCCAAATTTGAACTATTCAATTTAAAAGTAGCTGTTGTTCATCAGCGTTAAACATCTAATGAGTACTATTCGCAACTCCAGAGTTCGAATACGCTACCTTGCGGATATTTACAAAACTGCCGAAAAAACTAAAATATTGCGTTCCACTTGTTCATTTTGGGCAAAACAAACAGTTTGTTAAGTGTATTTTTTTTTTTTATTTGCGTAATTCTTCATTTGGAATCGTCATTCGCAACAGCGTAACATCAAAAATATCTGATATAAACTGTGAGTACACATTTTATTTATCTTGTTCTGAGTGAATTTGAATAAATATCAGTTTTTCAATTCGATGAAAAAAAGCGGGCTTAACAACATTGACTGGACACTAGGGCCATGCTGAAAAAATACTCTTTTCCTTTACCTAATTCTACATAAATGATTTAAATAACCTTTCTTACTACAGCATCCAACTGAAATGGACAGTATGCAAATAAATTTTCTTGAAAATATTTATCGCAGAACAGAATGAAAAATCCAGAAAGAACGTTAAGAATTTGAAGAATAAAAAATAAAAGTTTGGGATTTTTATCGCTAAAATATCGCGCCAACTTAACTTTATTGCTCTCCAAAAGCTGTCATTATCGGTGGAAGAGTCTCGCCAAAAATCTGTTTATAGGGTTATGGTTTGAAAATTGTGTGAAAGAATAATGTATCTTGACAAGATTTCGCATATCAGTTAAATCATTTCCATGACGAATGAATTAAATGCCTGATGATTTCTTTTGATATCCAATCATATAGTCATAGAAATAAATTATCTAGTGTTAAATGTTACTCTTGACAGTCTGTCACGCATGTGCACTATGTGACACAAATGTTAAAAAATGCCGGAAATGTCACAAAAATGTCAACAAATGCCGGAAATGTCACGAAACTGGACATAATATGTACTAATGTACAGAAAAAACGGTACAAAATGAAAATGCTGTTCGAAGCGAACCAAAAATTTATGAATTCCGAATTCAACATCGTGAAAATGGCTGCTTCAGAACAACTTACTGTGTGTTCTGCATTAATTTTTTACTTTCGTAATACTTTTTGATTTTTAATCTCTTTCTACATGGGTCAGAATAACCAAAAGACTTTGAAAAATCTTTTCAAATGAATAAAGAACAAACTAGTATGTTGTGGCCATCACGAAACTTTCTTCTATATTTTTCTTTTTCTGATTCCTCCCCATGCTTGACGAGGAAGCAATATTTCTAACAAAAACAAAATTACACATGCAAAAACTTGACGACCATTCCAATGTCTGAATTATTGTAAAAACAAAACAAAGAGCGAAAATTGAAAGTTACTTTAAAAGCCTTACTTGAATTAATTACAAATATTTTATTTATTAACAAACATAAGATGGCAACAGTTAAAAATTTTAAATCATTGAGATAATATTTCCGATTATTTCCATACAGTTAAAATCACGAGAAATACGCAGACGACAATCTATTACGATTTATCTTTCTTATTGTTGCATTAATATAACTATTTTTATTCGCAAAAAAAAGAAAAGAAAAAAAATCAACACCTATTGGAGCGATTGGAGTCAAAATTGAACCAAAGCCTGTTTACGTATGGATTCGCATATATTCGAAATTTCAACCAGAACGTAGCATTACTTCTTAAGATAGGGCACTCACAATGGAAAAAAAGAACGGGCGATTGCGCTACCCCCTTTTTAGCTGTTGACACCAAAATAAAATCAGCTCTTATACCCTGTACGGTGACATGCGGGGTGTGGGCACAGTAATTGAACGAATTAGAAACATAAACGACTATATTTACACACACGAGTATTTACATTAGGTTATCTTAACGAGATCTACACAGAGACTGAAACATAGTTACTGCGGAGCATGCGTCGACGATCACTCCCTCTAGCGGTGGGTTCTCCTAGTGTACTTACCTCGAACATTCCGCCCACCTTCAAACACTGCTGTTTCAACATGAAATATTTAAGTGTTACTATAAATACAAAAAGCAATTAAAATATGAATAATGCAATTATGAATACAAAAATTTGCAATTTAAACAAAATGAAATGTAAAATAAAGTTCAAAAGTCAATCATTGTCCATTGGCAGTTTGCATAACTTAACAATGGGTCTCTTAAGCAGTCCGTCAGAAGTTTTTACTGCTGCCACTCTAACACAACCGTCCTTTCCTGGAAAAACCTCAGAGATGCGTCCCAGACGCCACTTTAGCGGGGGTAAGTTTTCATTTTTAACCAGCACAAGGTCTCCAACTTTCAAATTGGGTTTTCTGGAAAACCACTTTGGTCGTTGTTGTAAACGGGTCACGTACTCGGAACTCCAACGCTTCCAGAAGTGCTGCAATAGACGTTGCGTCAGCTGCCAGCGTGTCAGATGGTTGAGTTTAAAAGATGTAAAATCTGTTTCTGGAACAGCGTTTAGAGGACCACCAGTAAGAAAGTGTCCTGGTGTGAGCACTGAAAGGTCATTTGGATCACTGGACAGAGGTGAGAGAGGGCGAGAGTTGAGACAGGCCTCAACTTGCACTATGATCGTGTATAACTGTTCGTAAGTTAATATTACGTTTGATATGATGCGCTTAAGATGGAATTTCACAAATTTGATGCCCGCTTCCCAAATGCCTCCCATGTGAGGAGCAGCTGGTGGGTTGAAGTGCCAGTTGATACCTTCATCAGATAAGTAATGAGCGATTTTTAGCCTACTTTCCCAGTAAAAATCAGAGAAAGAAGAAAAAAGCATGAAAGAAGGCTTAATACATCTTAAAAATATCCCGAAAAACAAAAAAAAGTCAAAAATAAATAAAATAGTTAGATAAATATTGAAAAATTAAAAATTGGAAAGTAGGGTATTGAGATGGGGAAAAATGTCTGTCGGTCTGTCTGTCTGTCGGTCTGTCTGTCTGTCGGTCTGTCTGTCTGTCGGTCTGTCTGTCGGTCTGTCTGTCTGTCCCCCCCTAATAACTTTTGAATGAATAGTCCGATTCGAACAATTTTTTTTTTGTTAGAAAGATCTCGGCGAGGACATCTCATTCCCATAATTCATTTTTTGATTCGAACAATTTTTCGTTCAATTTTGAACAGTTCAAAAAAACTTAACATTAGCGCCTACGGGGAAATTCAAATCAAAAATAAATCTTGAACTTAGAAGCGAAGTGGCTTCAAACAAACTTTGTAGGGAAAAACTTTTGATAAAAAACATGTATCGAAAATATCTTTTTGATTTGAACAAGTTTTCGTTCAATTTTGAACAGTTCAAATCTCTTAACATTAGCGCCTAAGGGGAAACTGAAAGTCAATATAGATTCCGAACTTAAAGGCGGATTTACTTCAAACAAACTTTGTTGGAAATAGCTCTTGACGACCTACTCCCGACTCCGACTCCGAGAATTTAGGGGCACCTGACACCGACTCTGACTCCTGTTCCCGACAATTAATCGGACTCCGACTCCCCGACTTCGACTCTGACTTCGTAGCTTTGGCAAACATTTATACACGGAGGACAAATGACTGACTCCGATTCTTGGATATTCGACTCCGACTCTTTTATCCCAAAATGAGATTGACTCCGACTCCGACTCCGCTGCTGTGGTTTTAACTGTGAAATAATTATTGTTGATATGATTTGTTTTTATTTTCACGCTACAGTTTTAATTTAGGTATTTAGTTTTCGGTGAATAAACTCGAAAAATATGCGCAGACGATTTTTTTTTTTTTTTTTTTTTTTTGACAATGAAAATTATTTCTTTATGTTGACATTTTATTGTTTTTTTTTTATTTTGGTAAGTGCATTAATTTGTTTAAAAAATTATTTTTGGCAACAGGGGAAAAAGAAACGATTTTTTTTATATGATGTATTTATTTTAATGAACTTATTATTATTTTTTCGTTTTGAAAGCTGTTAAAAAAAATTTTTAATGGAAAGAAGTGTATTAGCTGCTTTGTTTAAAAGGTGCTATTTTATTTGTTCGTTTTTTTGAAGAAAAGTAAGGAATATTTTATTCCTAGAAATCAGCTTAAAATATTTAAAAAAATATGTTTGAAAAAATTTTCGATTTTAGCTATTTTTGAGAATTCTGATCAGGTACTAGAAAGTAGTATGGGTATACGGGAAAGTAGGCTCGTCTAGTTCTAGACGGAACTTCTTGTTTCATTATGGTTTGGTGATTTGAACAATGCATTAAGTTCGTCAAGTTCCTTCTTTGCACCAATAAAATTAGTGCCGCAGTCACTGTAAATGTCAGAACATTTACCGCGACGTGAAATAAAACGTTTAAAAGCAGCTATGAAGGCATTTGTTGACAAATCACTAACTAGTTCACAGTGAATTGCTCTAGTTGAAAAGCACACAAACAGACATAGATATGCCTTGCAGGTTTTTGCTCTGGAGCTCTTTGACATCCGTATGGAGAAAGGGCCACCATAGTCAACGCCACATTTAAGAAATGGTCGGGATGGCGTTACTCGTGCAGCTGGCAAATCGCCTAACATTTGCTGAGCGGTTTGAGCTTTAATCTTGGCACATGTCATGCATTTCCTAATGCACTGTCGAATAGTATCTCTAGCAGATAGGATCCAGTATTCACGTTGAATGCACGCTTGAAGTAACTGAGGTCCAGCATGTAAGTTTGTTACATGTAATGAAGAAATCAACAGATCCGTGAAAAAGCTGCGTTTAGGTAACAAAACAGGATATTTTTGATTTTCCGGTAGGTTTGCATGGCGAAGACGACCGCCCACCCTGAGCAAACCGTCATCATCAAGGAAAGGATTTAGAGACAAGATCTTACTCTTTGTAGGTAGTGTGCGAGAATGTTTCAAACAGTCTATTTCTGTGTGAAAGTCACATGCCTGTTCTGAAGGGGAGAGTATTTTTTTATTTGGAATTTCTTCTAATTCCCACAACTTCTGAACTTCGAACTCCTCGCAACGAGTGAAGTGAGTATAAACGCGATTCGAGTTGCTTTGAGTTTTTCCCGCTTTTCCCAAGATAACCCATCCAAAAATTGTTTCCTGCGCCATCAAATTCTCCCCTGGAATAACAATATGCCCACTCAGCATTATGTTTGCTATCACGTCAGCACCCAGTAGGACATCAATGGTGCTAGGTTGATTACAATTTTTATCTGCAAGTATCATATGCTTAAAATATTTTAATTTCGCATCATCAATTTTATTCTGGGGAAGATTATTTGTAATTTTAGGGATGGTTTATGCATCAACAGTGAGTGTCAAATCAGTATCTGAGACTGGCGATATTTTAATTTGAGCTGCACCCGAAATTTTATTCGATTCATTAGAACCTAACCCTGCAACAGTAACACTAACCCGCTGCCGTGGAATACCTAACCGCTGTAAACAATCCTCTCTAAAAAAGCTTGCTTGAGATGCACAATCAATTAGAGCTTTACAAACATGCGCATTTCCATACTTGTCATGCACATTAATAATAGCAGTTGGAAGCAAAACATTTTGTGCATTTAAATTAGATTCCGAATAATGATTTGATACTAACGTATCACTTTTCTGTTCTTCATTTTTGACATTTGCCGTTTCGTGGAGCAAAGTGTTATGCTTACGATCGCATTTTTTGCACTTTGAACTCTTACATGTATTAGCAAAATGATTTGGTCGTAAACAATTCAAACAAATTTTCATTTGCATTACAAAGTCCTTTCTCACACTAATTGGCATTTCTTTAAATTTATCGCACTGATAAATTGCATGTGAATTATCCTTACAGTATAAACAAGTGTTCGTAACAGCTATATGTTTTGACTCTATTTTGTTTTTTGATGAGAAAGATTTTTCGTTCGGTGTCCTTGACGAAAATGATCCCGCGCCATGTGTGTTGCCATGTGTGTTATGTCTCAGACACGCTAAAGCTGCAGCGCGTTTTTCAATGAATTCGCGAATTGATTTGAATGTTGGAACTTCCGATCTGTTCAAACTCAATGTAAACTGACGTAATGTTTCAGAATCCAGTTTCTTTTTCAAGAAATAAACTAGAATGGTATCCCAATGAGATACTGGTTGTTTTAGTATTTCTAAAGTGTCGATACACTGATTAGTAATATCTAATAACCTTCTTAATCCATGAGATGACTCAGAATTTAAATTTGGTTGCGAAAATAATCGGTCTAGGGTTGCATTTATTATTTCCGATTCATTTTCATACCTATCACTGATTAATTTCCATGCTTTGTCGTAATTTTCATTCGTGATTTGCAGAGCTTGAATTAGAACAGATGCTTGTCCTTTAATCGAAAGCTTGAGATATTGCAAACGTTGAGCATCAGAAAGAGATGAATTGTTATGAATGGTTGCAATGAATAAGTCACGAAAACTTAGCCATTCACAAAAATTGCCTGAAAATGTTGGTAGTTCTATTTTGGGTAATTTAACAGAGTTCAAATGATGTTCTGAATTCGACTGATTTGATACGTGAGAAGTATTAATCGTACAGGTCTCACCTGCTGTTTTGGTTTTAATTTCTTTAGAAATTGTTACCTTTAAACTTTCAATTTTAGATGCGATTTCATCATATTCTTTGTCGTTTGCCTCGATTTCCGTATCCTTTTGAGCTAGGATAATTTCCGTGTTTAACTCGTGAAATTCATGCCATAAATCCCGAGCATCAGAGCCATGTATTTCGAGTTCATCAATAGTAATTGCATCTGAATTAATTTTGTCGTTAAGAATATTAATTAATCGAGTCGTCCTACCTTTGAGGTAGCTTCGTTTCTTCTTTAGGTTATCCATAGTGTTTGAATGTTCTACTCGTTGACAATTGAATTGTGCTTCTTCCACTAATTTATTGCTGCTGTCGACGGACCAGAAACATGTACGGTGACATGCGGGGTGTGGGCACAATAATTGAACGAATTAGAAACATAAACGACTATATTTACACACACGAGTATTTACATTAGGTTATCTTAACGAGATCTACACAGAGACTGAAACATAGTTACTGCGGAGCATGCGTCGACGATCACTCCCTCTAGCGGTGGGTTCTCCTAGTGTACTTACCTCGAACATTCCGCCCACCTTCAAACACTGCTGTTTCAACATGAAATATTTAAGTGTTACTATAAATACAAAAAGCAATTAAAATATGAATAATGCAATTATGAATACAAAAATTTGCAATTTAAACAAAATGAAATGTAAAATAAAGTTCAAAAGTCAATCATTGTCCATTGGCAGTTTGCATAACTTAACAATGGGTCTCTTAAGCAGTCCGTCAGAAGTTTTTACTGCTGCCACTCTAACACAACCGTCCTTTCCTGGAAAAACCTCTGAGATGCGTCCCAGACGCCACTTTAGCGGGGGTAAGTTTTCATTTTTAACCAGCACAAGGTCTCCAACTTTCAAATTGGGTTTTCTGGAAAACCACTTTGGTCGTTGTTGTAAACGGGTCACGTACTCGGAACTCCAACGCTTCCAGAAGTGCTGCAATAGACGTTGCGTCAGCTGCCAGCGTGTCAGATGGTTGAGTTTAAAAGATGTAAAATCTGTTTCTGGAACAGCGTTTAGAGGACCACCAGTAAGAAAGTGTCCTGGTGTGAGCACTGAAAGGTCATTTGGATCACTGGACAGAGGTGAGAGAGGGCGAGAGTTGAGACAGGCCTCAACTTGCACTATGATCGTGTATAACTGTTCGTAAGTTAATATTACGTTTGATATGATGCGCTTAAGATGGAATTTCACAAATTTGATGCCCGCTTCCCAAATGCCTCCCATGTGAGGAGCAGCTGGTGGGTTGAAGTGCCAGTTGATACCTTCATCAGATAAGTAATGAGCGATTTTTAGCCTACTTTCCCAGTAAAAATCAGAGAAAGAAGAAAAAAGCATGAAAGAAGGCTTAATACATCTTAAAAATATCCCGAAAAACAAAAAAAAGTCAAAAATAAATAAAATAGTTAGATAAATATTGAAAAATTAAAAATTGGAAAGTAGGGTATTGAGATGGGGAAAAATGTCTGTCGGTCTGTCTGTCTGTCGGTCTGTCTGTCTGTCGGTCTGTCTGTCTGTCGGTCTGTCTGTCGGTCTGTCTGTCTGTCCCCCCCTAATAACTTTTGAATGAATAGTCCGATTCGAACAATTTTTTTTTGTTAGAAAGATCTCGGCGAGGACATCTCATTCCCATAATTCATTTTTTGATTCGAACAATTTTTCGTTCAATTTTGAACAGTTCAAAAAAACTTAACATTAGCGCCTACGGGGAAATTCAAATCAAAAATAAATCTTGAACTTAGAAGCGAAGTGGCTTCAAACAAACTTTGTAGGGAAAAACTTTTGATAAAAAACATGTATCGAAAATATCTTTTTGATTTGAACAAGTTTTCGTTCAATTTTGAACAGTTCAAATCTCTTAACATTAGCGCCTAAGGGGAAACTGAAAGTCAATATAGATTCCGAACTTAAAGGCGGATTTACTTCAAACAAACTTTGTTGGAAATAGCTCTTGACGACCTACTCCCGACTCCGACTCCGAGAATTTAGGGGCACCTGACACCGACTCTGACTCCTGTTCCCGACAATTAATCGGACTCCGACTCCCCGACTTCGACTCTGACTTCGTAGCTTTGGCAAACATTTATACACGGAGGACAAATGACTGACTCCGATTCTTGGATATTCGACTCCGACTCTTTTATCCCAAAATGAGATTGACTCCGACTCCGACTCCGCTGCTGTGGTTTTAAATGTGAAATAATTATTGTTGATATGATTTGTTTTTATTTTCACGCTAAAGTTTTAATTTAGGTATTTAGTTTTCGGTGAATAAACTCGAAAAATATGCGCAGACGATTTTTTTTTTTTTTTTTGACAATGAAAATTATTTCTTTATGTTGACATTTTATTGTTTTTTTTTTATTTTGGTAAGTGCATTAATTTGTTTAAAAAATTATTTCTGGCAACAGGGGAAAAAGAAACGATTTTTTTTATATGATGTATTTATTTTAATGAACTTATTATTTTTTCGTTTTGAAAGCTGTTAAAAAAAATTTTTAATGGAAAGAAGTGTATTAGCTGCTTTGTTTAAAAGGTGCTATTTTATTTGTTCGTTTTTTTGAAGAAAAGTAAGGAATATTTTATTCCTAGAAATCAGCTTAAAATATTTAAAAAAATATGTTTGAAAAAATTTTCGATTTTAGCTATTTTTGAGAATTCTGATCAGGTACTAGAAAGTAGTATGGGTATACGGGAAAGTAGGCTCGTCTAGTTCTAGACGGAACTTCTTGTTTCATTATGGTTTGGTGATTTGAACAATGCATTAAGTTCGTCAAGTTCCTTCTTTGCACCAATAAAATTAGTGCCGCAGTCACTGTAAATGTCAGAACATTTACCGCGACGTGAAATAAAACGTTTAAAAGCAGCTATGAAGGCATTTGTTGACAAATCACTAACTAGTTCACAGTGAATTGCTCTAGTTGAAAAGCACACAAACAGACATAGATATGCCTTGCAGGTTTTTGCTTTGGAGCTCTTTGACATCCGTATGGAGAAAGGGCCACCATAGTCAACGCCACATTTAAGAAATGGTCGGGATGGCGTTACTCGTGCAGCTGGCAAATCGCCTAACATTTGCTGAGCGGTTTGAGCTTTAATCTTGGCACATGTCATGCATTTCCTAATGCACTGTCGAATAGTATCTCTAGCAGATAGTATCCAGTATTCACGTTGAATGCACGCTTGAAGTAACTGAGGTCCAGCATGTAAGTTTGTTACATGTAATGAAGAAATCAACAGATCCGTGAAAAAGCTGCGTTTAGGTAACAAAACAGGATATTTTTGATTTTCCGGTAGGTTTGCATGGCGAAGACGACCGCCCACCCTGAGCAAACCGTCATCATCAAGGAAAGGATTTAGAGACAAGATCTTACTCTTTGTAGGTAGTGTGCGAGAATGTTTCAAACAGTCTATTTCTGTGTGAAAGTCACATGCCTGTTCTGAAGGGGAGAGTATTTTTTTATTTGGAATTTCTTCTAATTCCCACAACTTCTGAACTTCGAACTCCTCGCAACGAGTGAAGTGAGTATAAACGCGATTCGAGTTGCTTTGAGTTTTTCCCGCTTTTCCCAAGATAACCCATCCAAAAATTGTTTCCTGCGCCATCAAATTCTCTCCTGGAATAACAATATGCCCACTCAGCATTATGTTTGCTATCACGTCAGCACCCAGTAGGACATCAATGGTGCTAGGTTGATTACAATTTTTATCTGCAAGTATCATATGCTTAAAATATTTTAATTTCGCATCATCAATTTTATTCTGGGGAAGATTATTTGTAATTTTAGGGATGGTTAATGCATCAACAGTGAGTGTCAAATCAGTATCTGAGACTGGCGATATTTTAATTTGAGCTGCACCCGAAATTTTATTCGATTCATTAGAACCTAACCCTGCAACAGTAACACTAACCCGCTGCCGTGGAATACCTAACCGCTGTAAACAATCCTCTCTAAAAAAGCTTGCTTGAGATGCACAATCAATTAGAGCTTTACAAACATGCGCATTTCCATACTTGTCATGCACATTAATAATAGCAGTTGGAAGCAAAACATTTTGTGCATTTAAATTAGATTCCGAATAATGATTTGATACTAACGTATCACTTTTCTGTTCTTCATTTTTGACATTTGCCGTTTCGTGGAGCAAAGTGTTATGCTTACGATCGCATTTTTTGCACTTTGAACTCTTACATGTATTAGCAAAATGATTTGGTCGTAAACAATTCAAACAAATTTTCATTTGCATTACAAAGTCCTTTCTCACACTAATTGGCATTTCTTTAAATTTATCGCACTGATAAATTGCATGTGAATTATCCTTACAGTATAAACAAGTGTTCGTAACAGCTATATGTTTTGACTCTATTTTGTTTTTTGATGAGAAAGATTTTTCGTTCGGTGTCCTTGACGAAAATGATCCCGCGCCATGTGTGTTGCCATGTGTGTTATGTCTCAGACACGCTAAAGCTGCAGCGCGTTTTTCAATGAATTCGCGAATTGATTTGAATGTTGGAACTTCCGATCTGTTCAAACTCAATGTAAACTGACGTAATGTTTCAGAATCCAGTTTCTTTTTCAAGAAATAAACTAGAATGGTATCCCAATGAGATACTGGTTGTTTTAGTATTTCTAAAGTGTCGATACACTGATTAGTAATATCTAATAACCTTCTTAATCCATGAGATGACTCAGAATTTAAATTTGGTTGCGAAAATAATCGGTCTAGGGTTGCATTTATTATTTCCGATTCATTTTCATACCTATCACTGATTAATTTCCATGCTTTGTCGTAATTTTCATTCGTGATTTGCAGAGCTTGAATTAGAACAGATGCTTGTCCTTTAATCGAAAGCTTGAGATATTGCAAACGTTGAGCATCAGAAAGAGATGAATTGTTATGAATGGTTGCAATGAATAAGTCACGAAAACTTAGCCATTCACAAAAATTGCCTGAAAATATTGGTAGTTCTATTTTGGGTAATTTAACAGAGTTCAAATGATGTTCTGAATTCGACTGATTTGATACGTGAGAAGTATTAATCGTACAGGTCTCACCTGCTGTTTTGGTTTTAATTTCTTTAGAAATTGTTACCTTTAAACTTTCAATTTTAGATGCGATTTCATCATATTCTTTGTCGTTTGCCTCGATTTCCGTATCCTTTTGAGCTAGGATAATTTCCGTGTTTAACTCGTGAAATTCATGCCATAAATCCCGAGCATCAGAGCCATGTATTTCGAGTTCATCAATAGTAATTGCATCTGAATTAATTTTGTCGTTAAGAATATTAATTAATCGAGTCGTCCTACCTTTGAGGTAGCTTCGTTTCTTCTTTAGGTTATCCATAGTGTTTGAATGTTCTACTCGTTGACAATTGAATTGTGCTTCTTCCACTAATTTATTGCTGCTGTCGACGGACCAGAAACATGTACGGTGACATGCGGGGTGTGGGCACAATAATTGAACGAATTAGAAACATAAACGACTATATTTACACACACGAGTATTTACATTAGGTTATCTTAACGAGATCTACACAGAGACTGAAACATAGTTACTGCGGAGCATGCGTCGACGATCACTCCCTCTAGCGGTGGGTTCTCCTAGTGTACTTACCTCGAACATACCCACTTAGGGCTACTTGTTAAAAAGTTTTTGTTTGATTCCGTTCGTTATTTCTTGAGATACAGCAGTCACAATTGACGACAAAAAACGTTCTTTAACTCAACCCCCGTTTGAGCTATTGACACCAAAATTGAATCAGCACCTGCTCCTGTTAGGGGCAACAAATGGACCAAATTTTGTTTGATTCCGCCAGTTACTTCTGAGGAATGGCATGCACGCGTAACTCAAAAAACGTCCCATTGCTCCACCCCCCTTGGAAGAATTCGCGCCAAAAACCAATGGGCACAAGTTCATATAGGGGCACATATGTGTACCAAATTTCGTTCAATTTCATGCGGTAGTTTTTGCTGTAGAGCGGCCAGAAAAAAACTGGTCTCACACAGACGTGACACACATACACACACACACACACATACATACACACAGACAGACAGACATTTTCCAAAAATAGTCGAAATGGACTCAGCACACCTCAAAACGTATGAATCCGTCAAAATTCGAAATTCGAAAATTTGCACGAATCCAATACTTTCTTCTATATATTAGATATAGAAGAAAGTAAAAATCATGCATGCGAACAAAAATTTCTGTCATTTCGTAAGTTTAGAAGCAATTTATACGTTACACCGTGCGTTTGTTTTAGTTTTTTCATCCGCCATTAGACAGTGACTGCAGCGCCCCCTATAGTTTGTTGGAGTTGCGAATTTTTATTCGAGTATTTTGTGAATTAATCTGTTAAAACTTTTTTTATACATTAAAAAATAATATTGGGTTTCATTTTCATGTTTTTTTTTCCTCCAAAATATTGACTGCGCTTTCTGCTAGCTTTAATAACTTTTGTAGAGCACAATAAATTGACAAAATTTTGTTGAGTTGATGTGCGTTAGTTTTAGAATTACTTTTAATCTAAGTATTTGATATTTTATCTGAAATTTTCTGAACATATTTTATTATTACATGAGAATTCATCTGACCAACAATCATCATTCTAACTGCCCGGCCGAGTCAACAAGAAAATATCACGCCTGTTGATCGTTAGTCTAAATTTGTCCCTGAAGTTTGGGATTAAAAAAAAACTCAAAGTTAAATTTAAGTTTTAAGTTAGGAAAGGCTCTTTTCTACGCATTGACGGGAAATTTTATTTTATTTTTTTTTTTTCCCTAACTGCTGAACATGCTTCACTTGACCCAACTTTTATTTTTGAAGTAGACCGTGTAACGCCAGGCAATTCAGCTAGTTTGTCAATAAAAGTTAATAAACTTGTTTCCTGTCTGAACCTAAGCAATGGGGGGCTATGCTTTTAAACTGATCACTTGATGCCCAAAATCCCCAAACGTATGATTTCCTAAGTTTAGCCTTGAAATTAATTTGTTAATATTATTAACAAAACTATCCTTAAATTACTATTATTTTTTTATTGTTTTTGGCTTCGATTAAAAATTGGAGTAATTTAACTTTGATTACTATTATTTTACATTGTTTTTGGCAACAATTAAAAAAGAACTGCGACACCTCCGTCACACGCAAAGCTTGCGCATCAGAATGTGAAAGCAATAGCATAAAAAGTGTGACTGCAAAAATTAATAAACAAATAAAATTTAAAAACTTGAATAAATAATCTTTATCATCCAAAAAAAAAAAAAGATCGTCTGCACAGCTCTTTTTGTTAAAACATAAATGACTCTGAATTTCCCTTCATTTCTCGTTGCCCAAAATTGACAAATTAAGTAAAATTGAAGAATGAAAATAAAACAAATAAAAATTAATTTGAATTCTGAAATTTTGAATTCAAATTATGTTTTTCGCAATCACGAACTGAGATAGGACCCTACTCATTGGAGTTATTGTTTCTAGAAACGGCTCCTGTCCCCCCCCCCCAAGTCTGCCTCTCCTCCTGGGCGGTTACTTGTGCATAGTTGTGTGTGTGCGTAGACCTGTGTGTATGCACGTAGGCGTGTGTGAGTGTATGTGTGTGAAGTCGTGTGTGTATGCGTGTGAACGTGTGTGTGTGTGTAGGACATGGACGCCTCCGACCAAGAGAAGCGGATAGCTCCAAACCGGAGCAGTCGCGCCGCGCCGCTAGCAGAGGACGGTGGGCGGTGGTGCTGCAAAGGCTTCTGGTTCAAGTTGAAGAAGGCAAGGACACCAAAAACGGTCAAATGAGAACAATAAGCAATCGTGATTGCTCAAAAATCAGCAATCATTACTTCACAGTAAAACCCAGTTTCTTTGGAGTGGGTGTCGGGAATCGAAGGGTTAAGTTTAAAGAATCAGAGTCGGAGTCGGTCATTTTCCCTAAAAGTCTACAACTCTTTCAGCCGGAGTTGGACTGTGTGATTTTGTGGTAAAGGAGTAGGAGACCTAAAAATTCTTTGAGTCGGAGTCATGGCCGTAGACGATAATTTTTCCTTCAACTCCGCAGCCTTGGTAAAGACAAAGGCTGCGAAGTCAGAGTCAGAGTCTGGAGTAGAAGGTTTTACAGTTCCTAGAGTCGGAG
This sequence comes from Uloborus diversus, assembly GCF_026930045.1. NCBI lineage: Eukaryota > Metazoa > Arthropoda > Arachnida > Araneae > Uloboridae > Uloborus > Uloborus diversus. Next base: position 256,185,128 of record NC_072731.1, read on the forward strand.
TTCGTCATAATCCCTTCGAGTCTGAGTGAGAGTCGAATTCGAAGGCTCTAAAAGCTATAAAAATCGGAGTCGAGACTCGGTCACTATTTTCCCACCGACTCCACAGCCATGGTATACAAACAATTCCTTAAGGCCCTCGTTTTACGCGGATTTATTTTACGCGGTTTCGATTATACGCGGTTTAAGATTTGACACCTTTATTTTATTTTACGCGGATGAGTTTCGGTTTTACACAGATACGGCATGCAAACAGATAAAATTTTCCCCTCTTTGAAAATCTAATATCTCCAACTATTCTGCTAAAAAGGACTATAACCTTGAATTTAATTATTTTAAAATGCACGACTTTAAATTTGCCATTTTTAGCATTCTTGATTTTGAAACAGATTATAACTTACGCATTTCTAAAGAAAACTCCTATATTATTTATTATAAAACTTTATCTCCGTACGGTCTTAACGACCTTTTTAATGGTTCTAGGGTTTCCAATTCCATTTCTTGTACCTTTCATTTTTTTCATAACACCAATACAAAAACTTCTAGACATAAACGCAGTGGTCATAATATCAGTAAAAAACCTAACTTCTTTGATATGAACATCTCCTACAACTCCATGAAACTACAATCACACATCACTTTTCTTGAAAATAGCTTCCTTAAAAATTTTTCTTGGATTCCACTAAAAAGCTTTTTGTATTCGCTTAATGATAAACAAAGTCTTTTTTGCAATAACAATTTTGATAACTTAGTCTTTTCAGACTTTCGCTTTGAGCTTCTTTTTAAGGACATTTTGAAGAGTCGTGTTTCGAAAATCTCTAAACAAAAAGTATGTAAGTTGTCTTATTTACTGATTAAATTTAAAAATCCTTGTTATGATCACCTTAAACTTAACAGTATTATTTTGAATTTGTCGCATTATTTTCCAATTAAAGACATTCAGGTTAAACCTTCTTTTAGTTATGATATCCCACTTGGGCGCAGAATTTTTAATTATAACACGTTTTGTAAAAATATCAATCTGATTCGGGATAATGTGCAATGTTTTTGCCAAAAAGAAGATTTTGCTCCATTTGTCAATCAGGACCATAGCCATATCATTACAGGTGATCTGAAAATTATTGATAACATTTCCCTTCGCAATTTAATGAATTATGGCACTAAATTCCGTCCTATTTTTTATTTTAGTAAAAAACACCTTTTAGGTTCATTTCTTGAAGACTTAGACTCTTCTTCTTCTTTATCTTTATTAATAATAAAGCTGAAAGTCTCTCTGTCCGGAGGATGTCTGGATGTCTGGATGTCTGTAGGATATCTGTAGGATGTCTGTAGGATCTCTGTGACGCGCATAGCGCCTAGACCGTTCGGCCGATTTTCATGAAATTCGGCACAAAGTTAGTATGTAGCATGTGGGTGTGCACCTCGAAGCGATTTTTCGAAAATTCGATTTTATTCTTTTTCTATTCCAATTTTAAGAACAAAACTATCATAAGATGGACGAATAAATTACGAAATTATCATAACGTGGAACCGTAACATGGGCACAAGCCAATTGGCGAGATACGAAATTATCATAACGTGGAACCGTAAGATGGGTACAAGCCAACTGGCGAGAAAATTCACCATACATTATTTGTAAATATACAGGCGAAGCAAAAGACCTTTTAATTTGCTATTACGGGCGAAGCCGTGCGGGTACCACTAGTTACTAATAATAAAGCTGAAAGTCTCTCTGTCCGGAGGATGTCTGGATGTCTGGATATCTGTAGGATGTCCGGAGGATGTCTGTAGGATGTCTGTGACGCGCATAGCGCCTTAACCGTTCGGCCGATTTTCATGAAATTTGGCACAAAGTTAGTATGAAGCATGGGGGTGTGCACCTCGAAGCGATTTTTCGAAAATTCGATGTGGTTCTTTTTTTATTCCAATTTTAAGAAAAAAAACTCTCATAAATTACGAAATTATCATAACGTGGAACCGTAACATGGGCACAAGCCAATTGGCGAGATACGAAATTATCATAACGTGGAACTGTAACGTCGGTACAAGCCTATTGGCGAGAAAATTCACCATACATTATTTGTAAATATACAAGCGAACCAAAAGACCTTTAATTTTTCTATTATGTGCGAAGCCGTGCGGGTGCCACTAGTTACTAATAACAAAGCTGAAAGTCTCTCTGTCCGGAGGATGTCTGTAGGATGTCTGTGACGCGCATAACGCCTAAACCGTTCGGCCGATTTTCATGAAATTTGGCACAAAGTTAGTTTGTAGCATGGGGGTGTGCACCTCGAAATGATTTTTCGAAAATTCGGTGTGGTTCTTTTTCTATTCCAATTTTAAGAAAAAAAAAACATCATAAGATTGACGAGTAAATTACGAAATTATCATAACGTGGAACCGTAACATGGGCACAAGCCAATTGGCGAGATACAAAATTATCATAACGTGGAACCGTAAGATGGGTACAAGCCAACTGGCGAGAAAAGTCACCATACATTATTTGTAAATATACAGGCGAAGCAAAAGACCTTTTGATTTTTCTATTACGGGCAAAGCCGTGCGGGTATCACTAGTACATTATAAAAACCTCGTTTACGTGCAAGATTCCTTTGGAAGTGTTTGCGGAGTGGAAGTGGAGATTTTACAATCATTTCAAAACTTTTCTACATAAATATCATATTAAAAATGTTTTCAAATTTACAGATTTTTCTCCCCATATCAAAGATGTTCAAGATTCTTTTATTATCGCCCCTATTGACAAAGCAGCCAACAACTTTTCAATTATTTGTAAAAAATTCTATCTCCAATTATTAGATGAAGAACTTCAGAATTCCTCCACCTACAAAAAAGTTAACGCTTCGTATAACACCATTGCAAAAAAGGTTATTGCCCTCAACAAAAAAGTTAATATTAAAAACTCTAAGATTATTTTTCCGTATATCACCATATATCCCAAATTTCATAAAAATCCTGTAAAATTCCGATATATAACATGTGGTTCCAACTCTTAGATGAATTCCCCAGGAAAAATTTTTGTTAACCTGTTAAATTAAATTTTTAATAAAATTCTGGATGACGGCCACACTTGGATCATTAAGAATAATAAACCTGTTCTAGAATTTCTCAAATATAATACAATCGAATGTATCTATTCCTTTGATTTCAAAGACCTATTTACAAGTATTTCTATTTCTAGTTTAAAAGAAGATCTCATGTCATACTTTTATGACTTTAGCAACACGCTGGACATTAATGAAAATGGATGGTCCGATTTAATTAATTACTGTTTGTTTAACAACTACATTTACAATGGTGAACATTGCTTTTTGCAAGTCAACGGTATTCCTCAAGGATCTAAGTTCTCTTCAGTATTAGCCAACCTGTACTTACACCACTTTGAAAAAAAACTTCACCTTATCCATTCCTAGGGCTTTCAGATACGTCGATGACTTCATTATTTTCAATTATCACAACTTTTTTAATGATTCTAAAAGTATTTATCCTCCCGAATTAGAACTTATCCACACCAATAATAATATCAATCAATCTGATTTCCTGGATCTTAACATTTCTCTTTCGGATAACTCTGTGCATATTGATCTTTTTGATAAACGAATGTCCTTTCAATTCCATGTTCATCGTTTGATTTCATGGGATTCAAATATTTCTATTTAAGTTTTTCGTAATACCTTGATTAATGAAATTAACAGAATTAAAACTATCTGCAACAGAAATGATTTTGTTTCTAAAAATCTTAATTTAATGAAAAGCACTTTAGACTATAATAAAGTCCCTCAATCTTTTTATTTAAGCCACATTAGAAAAGTAGGGAATTGCCTAGCAGAGTGAAGTATAGCGCAATTGTATTATTGCAGTAAGGCCACCTAAGCTATGAAGGTCTGCCAGGAGCTATCCTGAATATTTCTGATGTAATTTCCGATCCAATTTTTGCTTTTTCTCTCCTCGGGTTTACTATACTCCAGGTTTTTTCAACTCCACGGTTTTCAATTCCATGTCCCGCTGCTGCCGTGTCCTAACTGCATCTTTGCCTGGCACGTGCAGGTCAATTTTAATTTCAATGTGCTCATTCCGTTTGGATGCACTCCGGAACTTTCTTCTGCACTTTTATCTTAAGGTATGTTCTCTGATTCCTTTCTCTTCTAAGGCTCTCGGGGAGGGTAGCAAGCTATTGGGACCTTCCCTCTTGCTAGACAGAAAGGGCCTTGTGAACTTTAGGACCAATCCCCCCCCCCCCCCCCTTGAGTAAGTGTTGGTCCTAGGTTCACCTTTTTCATTTTCCATTTTGACTGTTTGTATGAATATATATATATATATATATATATATATATATATATATATATATATATATATATATATATATATATATTGTAACGGATCCGGTGCGGCTTCAAACTTTCTTGAAAGGACGACACAGTTCTTGATGAAAAATACAGGAAATTTATATTAGATAGAATATTCTATATCTATTTCTGTCTGTCAGGATCTCTAACGCGCATATAGCGCCAAGACCGTTCGGCTGATTTTCATGAAATTTGGCAAATAATTAGTTTGTAGCATGCGGGTGTGCACCTTTAAGCGATTTTTTGAAAATTTGATTTTGTTCTTTTTCTTACAGGCAAAGCCGTGCGGGTGCCACTAGCCATAAATACAAGCGCCTGACCGAGAGATAAGAAATAACCAAATATATTTTTTCTACTCGCATTTACTACTCTGCTTCTGTATGTACATTTAAACTATGATTTTTGTATATATTTATCCAAGAACACTCTTCATCACACTTATTTTTAAATGCTTCACGTATCAACTAGTTACTCACGCAGAACATTAATGCGAATTCCATAGCATAATATTCCACATAATGCGAATTCCATAAAGTTGAGCAAAGTTAACCCAACGCTGTTTGATACACAATGTTCCCACTACTTCTTGACGCGTATTTAAATACGAAAAAAAAAATCTTTTTTCCCGAGGTTTTTTTCCCAAGGTTTTCCTCAAGGAAAAAATTTTTCCCCAAAGAATTCCCCTCAAAACCCATTTCCCGAAAATTTCCCCAGAGAGCACCAGATTTCCCCAAAATGGGGAAATTTCCCCCAATCTGGCAACACTGCCTGTGTGACCAAGTACACGAACTTGAAATGTATGTTGTCAATAAATCAAATCAAACTTTGCTTCCAGACAAAAGAATGAATCTTCCTAAAAATTCATGAATGAGTTTAACTAGTGAACAATTCATGTCGATGTGTAGTGGACGAAGTTTTTGCAACATAGATTTCGAAATGCCGCATGGCAGAGTCGTGTTTGCACACCTTATTTTCGGCAACAACGCGTTTCCATTCTTGTAACAGGGGACATCAATATTCATGAATAAGGCATCCATAAACCTTAAAATTTATTGCTTCTTCCCCACCTGGAGGAATCAATAAAAGTTTCGGACCACGTCGCGTTCAGTATTCTGTAGCACCAGCTGCGATGTTACGTCAAGTACAAATTATGCTCAGCAAAAGAGAAAAGGGGCAAATACTGTTTGACCATCGATTACATGGAAAGGCTAATATCCGGTTTATAGGCGGAAATGGACGTATCTATTAGTTTATAGGGGCGTTAGTTGGTTTGTTTTAGATGTGCACTTTTGCCTCTCTATTATTTAGCCTTAGTTTTGTAAAAAAGAAAATTTGCTCTCAGCAACATTTTTTTAATCCTAAAGTATATTCCATCTATATTCTTAAGGCAAAAATTAATTGATTTATTTATTCACATGAAAGTTTTGAGCTTACCATTTTGCTTTTAGGTTCCTGAACGAAATGAAAATATTTTATTTTATTTTTGTTGTTTCCATGGTTACTATTTTTATTTTCCCTTATTTTATTTTAGAGAATGCAATAAATGAGTAAGGCACTAGTGACATTATAAAACGCGTGCATCAAAAACCCATCGTTATTTTTCCGTCTCCCCTGCCAGATTCATTCAGATGGAATAGTCTTTACTGGGCAAATTGCCAAATTACATACAATCCGCGGTCAAACAGTAATGGAATATATTCAGTTTTAATTTCAATAATCTGCACTAATAGGAGATCCAGGTCGTCCAGATCAATGAAACCAAAGATTAGGCATAAAAACGCATAAATTGAGTCAAGGTACATAAGCAAACTACTGCGTACGCAGTAAAAACTGTATTTTGAATTCATGAAAATCCTTATGTATATACTAGCATTCTCGTACCCGGCATTGCTCGGGTAATGGAATTAGCAGGGGTTAACAATGCTGGGTGCACCTAGTTTGGAAAATCTTCTATAATAATTATTTATTACCTATATTTTTTTTCTAATTTTGGGAGGATCCCGGGGCCCCTGGACTCCTTATATATATGCCCTTGTCCTTAACCGATCTTTAACTGTTATTAACGATCCTTTTAAAGTATTGGTTATCTTTGCAAACACAAGCCATCCATTTTATTGTTATACCTAGTTTTAAGCAAAAACCTCTTTGTATACAACATTTTTTTTTTTTTTTTTTGAGCAATCACAATTGCTTATTGTTCTCATTTGACCGTTTTTGGTGTCCGTGCCTTTTTCAACTTGGACCAGAAGCCTTTGCAGCACCACCGCCCACCGTCCTCTGCTCGCGGCGCGGCGCGGCTGCTCCGGTTTTGAGCTATCCGCTTCTCCTGGTCGGAGGCGTCCATGTCCTACACACACGCACGTTCACACACATACACACACACGACTTCACACACATACACTCACACGCGCCTACGTGCATACACACAGGTCTAAGCACACACACACAACTATGCACACGGAATCGCCCAGGAGGAGAGGCAGACTTGGGGGGGGGCAGGAGCCGTTTCTATAAACAATAACTCTAATGAGTAAGGTCCTGTCTCAGTTCGTGACTGCGAAAAACATAATTTGAATTCAAAATTTCAGAATTCAAATTAATTTTTATTATTTTTTATTTTTTATTTTTTATTTTTATTTTTATTAATTTTTTTTTTTTTTTTTGTGGTAAAATTATTAAGTTGCTTGATGAACTGACTTTGGAGCAAGCTACATAAAATTGGCCGTGTGAAAAAAAATTATTCTCTTAAATCGATTCCTGCTACTTTTTAATGTCTGTCCTTGTGACTTATTAACGGTTATTGCAAAGCAAACTTTTACAGGAAACTGCACTCTCCTAAATTCAAAAGGATAGTCCACCCTGTGATGATGTTCTTAAAAACTTCGTTTCTAGTTTTGGAAAAACGAAAGTAAAAGACAGAACCATTATTATTTGACTTGAGAAAAGCCTCGAAGAATCACGTGAGAAACGAAAACAATATCAAATTTAAAATTCGCTATCGACCAAAAGTTGAGATAATAGCCAATTCACCGATCGAGTAACGTTCCTGGCGTCACCAGCAACGAAACTCGCGCCATAGCATGGTCATTTGACAATATTTTTTGGTAATGTTTGGCATGCAGGGAAATGCTTTATTTTGACAACGCTGAACTGGATCCGGTAACTTAACTGTTTTACTGGTAAGACTTATTTTGGGAGAATGAAGAGACGAAAAAGTGGTCCATGAACCAGGGTTGGCAAAAACCCGGTTTTTTTTTCAAAAGCCCATGGACCTAGGTTTTTTTTGGGGGTTTTTTTAAATAAAACCCCAAAAAAACCAACTAAAGCTTGGTTTTTTAAAAGAAATGTGTTTTTTTTTGGTCTTTTTTTAGGGAAAATGTGGGGTACTTGTAGCATATTGCAGCGTGAGTATATGGACAAAGCACAAAAATTGTCTTGGGGTAATAAAAGCTGGAAAATTCAGTGTTTTCTGAAGAAAAGTATAAAAGACGACGAAACCCAAGAATGGTGAAGTTTCAGATTTTTTAGTTTCCTTGATTGTCAACAGATAAGGTTAGTTTCCGCGATTATTTTTGAAGTATTTTGCGAATTTCTGTCGCTTTTATTTCGTACTAACATCGATAAAATATGTACATTGTACAGGTTTTTCATTTTTTGCTTTCTTGCGTTCCTTTTAAGGTTTTTCATTGTCTTTCTGTTTAAAAAGAGCTCCATTTCACTTGCAGGGTTGGGGCAAAAACCCGGGTTCTTTAAAAAAAGTCCATGGATCCAGGGTTTTTTTTTAAATAAAACCCCTCAAAAAAAACCAACTGAAGTTGTTTTTTTAAAAAGAAATGTGGGTTTTTTTTTGTCTTTTTTTAGGGAAAATGTGGGGTACTTGTAGCATATTGTAGCGTGAGTATATGGACAAAGCACAAAAATTGTCTTGGGGTAAAAAAAGCTGGAATAGTCAGTGTTTTCAGAAGAAAAGTATAAAAGACGACAAAAACCCAAGAATGGTGAAGTTTCAGATTTTTACTTTCTTCTATATCTAATATATAGAAGAAAGTATTGGATTCGTGCAAATTTTCGAATTTCGAATTTTGACGGATTCGTACGTTTTGAGGTGCGCTGAGTCCATTTCGACCATTTTTGGAAAATGTCTGTCTGTCTGTGTGTGTGTGTGTATGTGTGTGTGTATGTATGTATGTGTGTGTGTATGTATGTGTGTCACGTCTGTGTGTGACCAGTTTTTTGTGGCCGCTCTACAACAAAAACTACCGCATGAAATCGAACGAAATTTTGTACACATATGTGCCCCTATGTGAACTTGTGCCCATTAGTTTTTGGCGCGAATTCCTCCAAGGGGGGTGGAGCAATGGGACGTTTTTCGAGTTACGCGTGCTTGCTATTCCTCAGGAAGTAACTGGCGGAATCAAACAAAATTTGGTCCATATGTTGGTATTAACAGGAACAGGTGCTGATTCAATTTTGGTGTCAATAACTCAAACGGGGGTTGAGCTATAGAACGTTTTTTGTCGTCAATTGTGACTGCTGTATCTCAAGAAATAATGAACGGAATGAAAGAAAAATTTATCGGCAAGTAGCCCTTAGTGGGTATAAGAACTGATTTTATTTTTGTGTCAACAGCTAAAAAGGGGGTAGCGCAAACACTCGTTCTTTTTTTCCATTTTGAGTGCCCTATCTCAAGAAGTAATGCTACGTTCTGGTTGAAATTTGGAATATATGTGAATCCATATGTAAACAGGCTCTGGTTTAATTTTGACGCCGATCGCTTCAAGAGGTGTTGATTTTTTTTTTTTTTTTGCGAATAAAAATATTTTTATTAATGCAACAATAAGAAAGATAAATCGTAATAGATTGTCGTCTGCGTATTTCTCGTGATTTTAATTGTATGGAAATGATAGGAAATATTATCTCAATGATTTAAAATTTTTAACTGTTGCCATCTTATGTTTGTTAACAAATAAAATATTTGTAATTAATTCAAGCAAGGCTTTTAAAATAACTTTCAATTTTCGCTCTTTGCTTTGCTTTTGCAATAATTCAGACATTGGGAGGGTCGTCAAGTTTTTGCATGTGTAATTTTGTTTTTGTTAGGAATATTGCTTCCTCGTCAAGCATGGGGAGGGATCAGAAAAAGGAAAAATATAGAAGAAAGTTTCGTGATGGCCACAACATACTAGTTTAGTTTCCTTGATTGCTAACAGTTAAGGCAAAGTTACTTCTGAGTGATTAAATCTATTGTTCGTTTGTTCGTTTTTGTTTTCCTTTTTTTTTTTTTTTTTTTTTTTTTTGCATTTTACTTTATTGTATTTCATTTTGTTATGCAAAACTACTGTAGAACCTCAATTAGTTTAAAAATCCCTTTTTACTGAATTCCAGCTTAATCAAGACATTTCTCTGAATTTTATGTTGCCTGTTTTTCTATTTCTGTGTGCAGAGTAAGAAATATTAAACTTTTTCATAAGATAATTAAAATACTCTACATCCTATTCTGTTTTCTGTCCAACCGTTTGTAAAACCTGTTAATTTCTAAAAAATGTACCATGTTTATTCGAGATTTGTGACGTGTTGGTTTGCAGAAAATAATTCACAAGAAAGTCTTTTAGCTGGAGTAGTTTCCTCTGAGCAGTCTACAAATATTGAGAAAATTAGGCAAGACAGGACTTAAAAAAGATAATTTGAGTTATTTTTTGACCAGTTAAAGAAAAAAGTTAAATATATTTATTTAAAATCTTTGAAGTGTTTTTTTAATTCCGTTAAGAGTTAAGAAATACTATTAAAGTTCAAAATTCATTTTTTATGTCCATTGTCTGTGGTGAAGAACAAATAAAAAAGAAGTTTAAATTGTGAAAATATTTAAAATTAATTAATTTTTGAAAAAACTTCTCAGAAAATTTTTAAAAACAAAAAAACAAAAGTGGGCAAAATAATGGCTTTTTTTAAATGGGTTTTTTCAAAAAAAAAAAACCATTGAGTCCAACCCAATTGGGTCCAATCCGGCCAACCCTGCCATGAATGCTATCTACTGGAGTTAGGGTTAGCGTACTGGAGTTAGGGTTAAAATTTCGACCATCAAAATGTCATCAAACAGGCAATGGCTTCGTTCAAATGTAGAAGCAATTTCCACCCTTCATACCTTGACGGGCGATTTTCTGGTGAAATATAAAATCATAAAAGGGAAAATTAAGGATACTGCCGTCCTAAGCACAGAAGCCGTAACTGTACTTTTTTTCATAATTGGGTTACTATCACTAAGTGATATTTTTTTTAACCTATACTACCTAAATATATTGTTTCAAGATCATTTGTGAACTGGAAATATTGAAATGAAATTCCTCAGAAAACGACTTGTGAAAACTTTAAAAACAAATTTTCATTTTCACGCTAGTTTTATAGTATGATAACCTACATTATTTTAGTTGGAGTAAACATCAGATGATTCGACCACCTTGTTAGTGATGAGGAGAGAGAGAGAGAGAAACTTCTCCGCTCCTCCCCCGACTGGTTGCAAGAACTTCTCGGTTTAGGTGGGAAATGTGAAATAACTAGAGATGAAAACAATAGAAAAAAACCCGGAAATTTTCGAAAAAAACCCGGAGAAAAACCTTTTTTTTCCAAAGGGGTTTATCCTACCCCAAAAAAATTGAAAAAATGAATTTTTTCAACTTTTCAGAAAGTTTTAGTTGGAATTTTCAGCTATAAGTGGTTAGAAATTTCTCATACCTCAATTCTGATGATTTCTCCTCCCCCGACCCCCTCCTTGTATGTCTAACTTTGATGATGCAAGTTGTTCTATGATAATATAACTTGCATATAGATTTTTAAAAAAAAAACATTTAATACTTGCAAAAAAAATTATACCAATATCCTTGGTGAAGAATTTATTTTCCTGCTTCATAAAACAAACAAGCATAACTTTAATCACAGAACTATGTTTCTGCTGACTGTGCGAACCAAATGTACAGGGTGCGGCAAAACACCCCGGCAATTTTCTATGTAATTTTATTAAAAATAAAAAAATTAACAAAACACGAAAAATTATAATATGAGAAGACCTTTAGCAATCAATAAATTCATTGGTTTCAAACTGGCCGCCTTTCGAAGTAATACAGAGGTGCAACTGCTTATTGAATTTTTTATTCAAGGGCCTCAAGTCCTTTAATGGATCCAATTCCCATAAAGCGATTGATTTAGAGAGCGCAAACTTATGTGTAGTTTAGGATAGACCTTTGACTCTAAAACAGGCCATACAGTGTAATTAATGGGATTGAGGTCCAGCGAGTAGAACGTCCACTCTAAAGATGATAACGTATCAAAAACAAGAGGTTACGTCTAGAACTACAGGAGCAGAATTTCCCGTATATACATACTACTTTCTAGTACCTGATCAATATTCTCAAAAATAGCTAAAATCGCAAATGCGTAAAATATACAGGGTGATTCTGAATTCATCATCAATATTTGGTGGGGAGGTAGGGAATAGGAAAAGAACACTATTTCACATAGGAAAGCATGGGCACAAACGAACGCATGACGGTGTAGAGGGCGGTGTGTGTCCGCATCTCCCATGAACGCGCATAGCTGTCTGCCGTGTGCAGCCAGTCGTCATTCGACAAGGTGACTTCGCAGAAGTAACATGAACCGGTACACGTCTCAAGAACTTGCAGATATGCATCTAACTTACGGTGCCGCAGGAGAAAGCTGTCTTAGAGCTAGGCAAATGTATGCAGAGCGCTACCCCAACCGGCGCGTGCCACAGCATCAAATGTTTTCACGTGTGCATCGACAACTGTGCGAAACTGGATCATTTGCTGGTATTAATGTTGATCGAGGCAGGCGCCGATCAACACGGACAGTTTCAGTCGAGGAAGCTGTCCTACAGTCTATCGAAGAACAGCCAAGTTCTAGCACACGAGGTATTGCTCGCCAGTTTGGAGTTTCACAATCGTCAGTGTGGCGGATACTACACGAGGAACGTTTACATCCTTTTCATTTGCACACAGTGCAGTTACTGGAAGCAGAGGACTATCCCAAGCGTGTTACTTTTTGTCAGTGGTTCATGCAGAGAACAGCCGTTGATCCCAATTTCCCAACGTATGTTCTTTTCACAGATGAAGCGTCCTTCACTCGTGAAGGTGTCTTCAACACACACAATTCGCATGTGTGGGCTAATCAGAATCCACACGGTACGAGAGTTCGAGCTGCGCAACAACGCTTTGCCGTCAATGTGTGGACTGGGATCGTCGGCGACTGTTTGCTGGGGACCGTATTTACTACCATCCCGTTTAGATTGCGCAAACTACCTCATATTTCTTCAGACTGTGTTACCGGGTCTTATGAACGAGGTTCCTGCTGTTATTCTCCGGCGAATGTGGTTCCAGCATGACGGCGCTCCAGCACATTTCGCAAATGATGTGCGTTGTTACCTGACCAGAAAATTTGGAGCTCAATGGGTTGGTCGCGGAGGACCGGTTTGTTGGCCACCACGGTCACCGGATTTATCTCCAATAGACTTCTTTGTATGGGGTGCCATGAAAACCATGGTGTACGAGACCCCTGTTGCCAGTGATATGGACCTTGTAGCACGCATATCGGTTGCCGCCGCAAACATCCGGGAAACGCCAGGCATATTCCAGAAAGTTCGGTTGTCCATGCAACGTCGTTGTGAGGCATGTAATCTAGCAAATGGTCAGAATTTCGAGCACCTCTTGTAAGTCTGTACAAAAGATGCACAAATAAATGTTTTTTCTCTTACCACTTTCTTGTTATGTTTTTCTTTCCATCATTTAACCGGATTCATATTGCCCTACTACATGACGTCTGCGCCCATGCTTTCCTATGTGAAATAGTGTTATTTTCCTATTCCCTACCTCCCCACCAAATATTGATGATGAATTCAGAATCACCCTGTATATATATATATATATATATATATATATATATATATATATATATATATATATATATATATATATATATATATATATATATATATATAATAGCAGCACCTTTTAAACAAAGCAGCTAATACACTTTTTTTAAATTAAAAAAAAATTAACAGCTTTCAAAACGAAATAATAATAATTAAAATTAATAAGCTCATCTTTATATATTAATAGGCGAGCTCTTTTCTTTCGGTACCGATTTCTCCTCTGTTTGTGAACCGATTTCCTTCATTTATTTTTTGTTCAGTAGCTATTGCCGAGTTTTAGTGTCATCAATAAAAAATTTTGAGATCGAACGCTAATTAACGGAGATATCAATAAAAAACGCATTTTCGTCCTAAATGGCTCTTTCTACGAGAAGGGATGGTCCAATTTTTTCGAATTTGATATGGTTGGAAAGGTCTTTAAAAAACACTCGTAACGAAAAAATTGTCAGGGCGCCCAAGGTCCAATAACATAAATCCACTTGAAAAAAAGTTATAAGCGATTTTTAGTTAGCGAAACTCAAAAATTTTAATTTTATTTCTTTTCCGTTGTTGAAATTCATTGTTGGAAGCGTGAAACATTAAGTTTTAATTCATTTTTTAAACCGCTTTTTCTACACGAAAAATGCATTTTAATGCTTCGAATTTGATATGGTTGGAAAGCTCGTTAAAATAAATACATCATATAAAAAAAATCGTTTCTTTTTCCCCTGCTAATATGTTTCGGTAATGTTTGACATACAGGGAAAGGCTTTATTGCGACAAGGCTGAACTCGATCCGGTAACTTAACTGTTTTAGTGGTAAGACTGTCACTTCAGGGGAATGAAGAGACCAAAAAATGGTCAACAATGAACGCTAACTACTGGACTTTAGGGTTCATCCAGTGGAGTTAGGGTTAAAATTTCAACTATCAAAATATCACCCAACAGGCAATGGCTTCGTTCAAATGTAGAAGCAATTTTCACCCGTCATACATTGACAGACGATTTTCTAGTCATTAAATAAAAGTGAAAAAATACTATTTTAATGTTTTGGGATTACGTCTAACATTTTTGAGACATTTAATGTGAGTTAATATCGGGAAGGGTTTAAACATCACTCTTCCTCTAAATTAAGAAAAACAACGTCTAGGAAGGAATATTTGCTGTTTACAAATTTTTCAGTATTTTACTGCATATTTAAAGGATGTATTTAAAGGCACAGTCGTCAAGATTTTGACAGTAATCGTTGTATTTTCACAATATCGGTAAAACTGCAATACTTTATATTTTCTCTTTAGATATTCTTTCGTTATAGGTACGTCACTTGGCTGGCTTGGTGAGTTTTCTCTCTACCTTGGCGAAAACTAAAAAAATCGTGCTCACATCATCGCCGGCGAAAGTTGAAAAAATTACGCTTACATCGTCGTTATGTTTGCTTCTCTTTCTAATTTTACAGATTTACAGACTTTCAATTTTTAGCCTACTTTCACAGTAAAAGTAAAAGAAAGAAGAAAAGAGCATGAACGACGGCTTAATGCATCTCAAAAATATCGATAAAAAAATCAAAAATAAATGAAATAATTAAATAAATATCGAAAAATTGGAAAGTAAGGTATTGAGATGGGGGAAAAATGTCTGTCGGTCTGTCTGTCTGTTTATGAGTCTGTCTGTCTGTTTATGAGTCTGTCTGTTGACGATTCCCCCCTAATAATTTTTGAGTGAATAGTTTGATCTGAACAATTTTTTTTTTGTTCGAAAGATCTCGGAGAGAGCACCTCATTCCCATACTTCATCTTTTGATATGAGCAATTTTTCGTTCAATTTTGAACAGTTCAAAAAAACTTAACATTAGCGCCTGCTTGAAAATTCAAGGAAAAATATATATTCTGAACTTATAGAGGTGAATTCGCTTCAAACAAACTTTGTTGGAAGAAGCTTTTGATGAAGAACGTATGTAGAAAATATCTTTTTGATTTGAGCAATTTTTTGTTCAGTTTTGAACAGTTTAAAAACCCTTAACATTTGCGCCTGTGGGAAAACAAGGTCAATGTAGATCCCTAACTTATAGAAGGATTTGCTTCAAACAAACTTTGTTGGAAAAAGCGCTAAATGAAGAAAATGTATATAGAGCAGATTTTTTTTATTTAGCTATTCTGAAGATACTTTTTTAACAATTTAAAATATTTTAACACTAACAACAACGCAAAAAAAAAAAAATTATTTGGCTCCAGGAAATTGAAAGTAGTGTGCAGATTCTGAATATGCTTACAGTCTTTTGTTTCAAGATATAGAAAAAAAGCTATCAATAACAATCAAATTACGTTATTTCGCGGGCTTAGCATTAACGCGAGTCATAGATACATACTACAGTAGACCCTCGTTTTACGCGAGCGTTACGTTCCACGGAAATTCAGCGCAAAACGAAACCTCGTAAATTGAAACCTAATAATAATATTAAAATAGGGGTTTGGTTCCGTAGATATCAAAATACTTCATTCTAGTTAGTGGTGACTAATTGTAAGCTTAATGAGTACTTATATAGACTTTTATGCACAACATGCATAAGTAAAAGATAAATTAATTTTGTGCTCTGTTTATAAAGAGGAGCTGGCCATGATAGTCTTTTGGCAGTCATTAAGAATTTTTCTATGTAATTCTTTGCAGAGCATTAACGCATCCATGATCACTTGCGTCATTTCCATGACAGAATCTTCCTTCACTAACAAATGAGAAAGATCATTTCTATTGTCTTTGAATGACTCAAAATTTTCAATGTGAACGTTTTTGGCTCTGCGGCACCGACGTCGGTATCCTCGTTGGTTTTGGTCCCCTTTGTCACTCCTAAAAGCTCTTCTTCCAGTGAGTTCTGAACTGTGAAAGTTTAATAACTTTACTTCTGGAAAGAGCTCTGGAACCCATCGCATAAAATGTCTCCAGTGGCCCAAGCTCGATTGTTAGCACGCCAAAATTCAGTTGATTACGCGTCATCTGCAATCCTTAGGAGTTTGGATTTTTAAAGAGGGGAAAATTTTATCTGTTTGCATGCCGTATCTGTGTAAAACCGAAACTCATCCGCGTAAAATAAAATAAAGGTGTCAAATCTTAAACCGCGTATAATCGAAACCGCGTAAAATAAATCCGCGTAAAACGAGGGCCTTATGGAATTGTTTGTATACCATGGCTGGGGAGTCGGTGGGAAAATAGTGACCGAGTCTCGACTCCGACTTTTATAGCTTTTAGAGCCTTCGACTCTCACTCAGACTCGGAGGGATTATGACCAACTCCGACTCTAGGAACTGTAAAACCTTCTACTCCGGACTCTGACTCTGACTTCGCAGCCTTTGTCTTTACCAAGGCTGCGGAGTTGAAGGAAAAATGACCGTCTCCGGCCCTGACTCCAATTCAAAGAAGTTTTAGGTCTCCTACTCCTTTACCACAAAATCAGTCCAACTCCGGCTGAAAGAGTTGTAGACTTTTAGGGAAAATGACCGACTCCGACTATGATTCTTTCAACTTAAACCTTCGATTCCCGACACCCACTCCAAAGAAACTGGGTTTTACTGTGAAGTAATGACTGCTGATTTTATTTGTTTTATTTTCATTCTTCAATTTTACTTAATTTGTCAATTTTGGGCAACGAGAAATGAAGGGAAATTCATAGTCATTTATGTTTTAACAGAAAGATCTGTGCAGACGATCTTTTTTTTTTCTTTGGATGATAAAGATTATTTATTCAAGTTTTTAAATTTTATTTGTTTATTAATTTTTGCAGTCAAACTTTTTATGATATTGCTTTCACATTCTCGTCCGCAAGCTTTGCGTGTGACGGAGGTGTCGCAGTTGTTTTTTAATTGTTGCCAAAAACAATGTAAAATAATAGCAATCAAAGTTAAATTACTCCAATTTTTAATCGAAGCCAAAAGCAATAAAAAATAATAGTAATTATAAGGCTAGTTTTGTTAATAATATTAACAACTTAATTTCAAGGTTGAACTTAAGAAATCATACGTTTGGGGATTTTGGACATCAAGTGATCAGTTTAAAAGCATAGCCCCCATTGCTTAGGTTCAGACTTGAAATCGGTTTATTAACTTTTATTGACAAACTAGCTGCATTGCCTGGCGTTACACGGTCTACTTCAAAAATAAAAGTTGGGTCAAGTGAAGCATGTTCAGCAGTTAGGAAAAAAAATAAATAAATAAAATTTCCCGTCAATGCGTAGAAAAGAGCCTTTCCTAACTTAAAACTTAAATTTAACTTTGAGTTTTTTTTAACCCGCTTTTATTAGCTTCACCTGTATGTATGTATGTATGTATGTATGTATCTTGTAACGGAATCTTGCAGCTCAAATTTCGCCCACTTCCTGCGCTCGGATTCTTTTGAAATTTTGCACGCGACCTCAGACCCGTTGACAATGCAATATTCTATAATAAAATAAATTAATTAACTCTTTTAATTGTTAGTTTCGTTCAATTTTAATCAATATTTTGGCATAAATCCAACAATGTAAAAAAAGGAAAAATTAAAAAAAATACATTAAAAAATGCTCGCAAAAATTATTTAAAAATATCTACGAAAACCTTTACTTTTCCTGCATCAGACAAAATTTGTTCCAATGTTCCAAGGTAATTAGAACATGAAATATAATTGTTTTTAACTAATTTCATACCAAAATTTAGGTGAGCCTTCAATTGGAAATTCATTGCTGATCAGACCATGGTTGAACAAAACTTTTATTCAAATGCATCTCAAATTTTCAAAGTAATATAAATATGATTTCCGCAAACATACATCGATGACTCACAGTAGCTTCCCATCGGGGTGCCCTTGTCTTAACTTTAAGATATTACCTCGCACTCGGTTTATAAATAATTTCGTTGCCTGATAATTCTCCAACATAAGACTGAAAAACAGAAAAATAAAATAATAGTTTAAAAAAACTAAAAAAACCCGCTTTCGTAGCAAAATGAACTAAAAAGTGAAAAATAATCTTTGGATGATAGTAGTTGACCAATCACTTAATTTTAATGTAATACAAAAAAGCGTGGAGGGCTTCTTATCAGTTGTATTGGATTTCTTCCGTTTGTTGTCCAAGCAAAAATGTAAATAGACAGCACCCCACGCTTTTTTGTATTAAATTAAAATTAAGTGATTGGGTCAACTACTATCATCCAAAGATTACTTTTCACTTTTTAGTTCATTTTGCTACGAAAGCGGGTTTTTTTAGTTTTTTTAAACTATTATTTTATTAAATCCCAAACTTAAGGGACAAATTTATACTAACGATCAACAGGCGTGATATTTTCTCGTTGACTCGGCCGGGCAGTTAGAATGATGATTGTTGGTCAGATGAATTCTCATGTAATAATAAATTATGTTCAGAAAATTTCAGATAAAATATCAAATACTTAGATTAAAAGTAATTCTAAAACTAACTCACATCAACTCAACAAAATTTTGTCAATTTATTGTTCTCTACAAAAGTTATTAAAGATAGCAGAAAGCACAGTCAATATTTTGGGGAAAAAAAACATGAAAATGAAACCTAATATTATTTTTTAATGTATAAAAAAAAGTTTTAACAGATTAATTCACAAAATATTCGAATAAAAATTCGCAACTCCAACAAACTATAGGGGTCGCTGCAGTCACTGTCTAATGGCGGATGAAAAAACTAAAACAAACGCACGGTGTAACGTATAAATTGCTTCTAAACTTACGAAATGACAGAAATTTTTGTTCACATGCATGATTTTTACTTTCTTCGATATCTAATATGTAGAAGAAAATATTGGATTCGTGCAAATTTTTGAACTTCGAATTTTGACGGATTCATACGTTTTGAGGTGTGCTGAGTCCATTTCGACTATTTTTGGAAAATGTCTGTCTGTCTGTGTGTATGTGTGTGTGTGTGTATGTGTGTCACGTCTGTGTGTGACCAGTTTTTTGTGGCCACTCTACAGCAAAAACTACCGCATGAAATTCAACGAAATTCGGTACACATATGTGCCCCTATGTGAACTTGTGCCCATTGGTTTTTGGCGCGAATTCCTCCAAGGGGGGTGGAGCAATGGGACGTTTTTTGAGTTACGCGTGCTTGCTATTCCTCAGAAGTAACTGGCGGAATCAAACAAAATTTGGTCCATTTGTTTCCCCTAACAGGAGCAGGTGCTGATTCAATTTTGGTGTCAATAGCTCAAACGGGGGTTGAGTTATAGAACGTTTTTTGTCGTCAATTGTGATTGCTGTATCTCAAGAAATAAAGAACGGAATCAAACAAAAATTTTTGACAAGTAGCCCTTAGTGGGTATAAGAGCTGATTTTATTTTGGTGTCAACAGCTAAAAAGGGGGTAGCGCAATCGCCCGTTCTTTTTTTTTTTCCATTGTGAGTGCCCTATCTCAAGAAGTAATGTTACGTTCTGGTTGAAATTTGGAATATATGTGAATCCATACGTAAACAGGCTTTGGTTCAATTTTGACTCCAATCGCTCCAAGAGTTGTTGATTTTTTTTCTTTTCTTTTTTTTGCGAATAAAAATAATTATATTAATGCAACAATAAGAAAGATAAATCGTAATAGATTGTCGTCTGCGCATTTCTCGTGATTTTAATTGTATGGAAATGATCGGAAATATTATCTCAATGATTTAAAATTTTTAACTGTTGCCATCTTATGTTTGTTAATAAATAATATATTTATAATTAATTCAAGTAAGGATTTTAGAGTAACTTTCAATTTTCGCTCTTTGTTTTGTTTTTACAATAATTCAGACATTGGGATGGTCGTCAAGTCTTTGCATGTGTAATTTTGTTTTTGTTAGAAATATTGCTTTCTCGTCAAGCATGGGGAGGGATCAGAAAAAGGAAAAATATAGAAGAAAGTTTCGTGATAGTCACAACATACTAGTTTGTCCTTTATTCATTTGAAAAGATTTTTCAAAGTCTTTTGGTTATTCTGACCCATGTAGAAAGAGATTAGAAATCAAAAAGTATTACGAAAGTAAAAAACTAATGCAGAACACACAGTAAGTTGTTCTGAAGCAGCCATTTTCACGATGTTGAATTCGGAATTCATAATTTTTTGGTTCACTTCGAACAGCATTTTCATTTTGTACCGTTTTTTCTGTACATTAGTACATATTATGTCCAGATTCGTGACATTTCCTCATTTGTTGACATTTTTGTGACATTTCCGGAATTTGTTGACATTTATGTCACATAGTGCACATGCGTGACAGACTGTCAAAAGTAACATTTAACACTAGATAATTTATTTCTATGACTATATGATTGGATATCAAAAGAAATCATCAGGCATTTAATTCATTCGTCATGGAAATGATTTAACTGATATGCGAAATCTTGTCATGATACATTATTCTTTCACACAATTTTCAAACCATAACCCTATAAACAGATTTTTGGCGAGACTCTTCCACCGATAATGACAGCTTTTGGAGAGCAATAAAGTTAAGTTGGCGCGATATTTTAGCGATAAAAATCCCAAACTTTTATTTTTTATTGTTCAAATTCTTAACGTTCTTTCTGGATTTTTCATTCTGTTCTGCGATAAATATTTTCAAGAAAATTTATTTGCATACTGTCCATTTCAGTTGGATGCTGTAGTAAGAAAGGTTATTTAAATCATTTATGTAGAATTAGGTTAAGGAAAAGAGTACTTTTTCAGCATGGCCCTAGTGTCCAGTCAATGTTGCTAAGCCCGCTTTTTTTCATTGAATTGAAAAACTGATATTTATTCAAATTCACTCAGAACAAGAAAAATAAAATGTGTACTCACAGTTTATATCTGATATTTTTGATGTTACGCTGTTGCGAATGACGATTCCAAATGATGAATTACGCAAATAAAAAAAATACACATAACAAACTGTTTGTTTTGCCCAAAATGAACACGTGGAACGCAATGTTTTAGTTTTTTCGGCAGTTTTGTAAATATCCGCAAGGTAGCGTATTTGAGCTCTGGAGTTGCGAATAGTACTCATTAGATGTTTAACGCTGATGAACAACAGCTACTTTTAAATTGAATAGTTCAAATTTGGATTCTTTTTGGCAATAGTCTGACTGCAAATACAAATCTATTCGTTTCTTTATTGTGTAGACTATGATTTAGTTACGATATGTTGTCATCAAAAAAAAATATTTTTAGTTTTTCTATTAGTATTAGGGAACTTTGGATTTCAAAGTTGCGTTTAGGTTACATAGCTTAAGTATCTTTGCTGCATGCGGTGTAGTGCTGACGTAACCGGACAGTCTGTTAACATCAGAAAATAGTTTTTCAACCACAATATCAACTAGAAATAATTAACTGCAGCAAAAGTGTCTTTTATTAAATTTGACAAAAACCCCAAGAACTTATCTGACGTTTTCTAGATTATTTATAAAAAATTAATGATTCCATTTTAAAGCGCTATTGGTGCCTGTCGGAGGTGCTATTAAGTAACAATTTCAGTTATTTTAATGCATATTTAAGAGTTATTTGTTTATGTTATATCAAAATGAACGTGATCTGTTATGTTTGATTTTAACCTTTTGTATTTGTGGAATCAGGAACTTAACAAAACTTCTGTACGCAATATAAATACTTTTATTTGTTTTGAATGTATATATCTCAGTATGATTCAATCGCATGATGTTTTGTTATTCGAATATGATTGTTTTTAAACTGTTCTATTGCAAAACATGAACTTTTAATTTTTAGGGTTTTTTTTTACAGTTTATGCCGCTTTATTTCTATTTTACTTATTATTATTTTTTATGGATGAAGAATAAAAGCTTTGTTGGTGTTCATGAGAAGTCAAACTTTGAAGTTGTTATTATGTTACAGCTTTAGTCATTCTAACGCATCATTTATTCATACGATACATAGCAGACGTAAACTTTAATTTTTATCCCCGATTTATGTGCTCCTAAAAATTAGAATTTTAAGATTTTCGCATTGTCTATTTTTATGTATATTAGTTAGTATGATTCAATCGCATAATATGTTGTCATCGAATATGAACTTTTTAACTGTGTCTTATTCACAATTCTACATAAACTTTTGAATTTAATTCTGCTTTTATTTGTTAGTGCTAATAGTGATTTAATTACCATCACTATTTAGTTAGTTCCTGTTATGTGTTGTCATCTGAAAGTAATTGATTTTCAGCTGTGTTTTGGGTATAAGCATTTCTATTGCGTTTATGAAAGTAAGTTGTTATGAAATTGCACATCTAAGAGTAAATTATTTACTCGATATTTAGCGTTTGAGACAAATGAGAGAGCACTTGATTTATTTGCAACTTATTGTGCCTATTTATCGAACTTTGTTGTTGTTGTTTTTTGGGGGCATGCATATCAATAACTGAAGATATGTAAGATCCATATATATTCAGTTTTTAAGAGGCTTTTCGCGCAACTTAAAAAATTAACCATGCCTCCAGCACCAAAAAAAAATATGTGTGTGAAAAACCGTGAAAAACACAAAGAGAATATGCGCAAAAGAAGGAATGAAGAAACGGAAAATGAACGCACAAGAAGATTAGAAAAAGACAGACTTAACAAAGAAACTGCACTTAAAGAGGAAACAGAAGATGAGCGCAGAAGAAGGTTAGAGAAAAATCGTCTGAACAAAGAAATTGCACATGATGAAGAAACTAAAGAAGAACGCGCTGGAAGATTCGAGAAAGACAGACTTAACAGAGAAATGGCAAGCAAGGAGGAAACAGGAGATGAGCGCAGGAAAAGATTAGAAAAAGACAGATTTAACAAAGAAGCTGCACTTAAAGAAGAAACAGAAAATGAGCGCAGATTAGAGAAAAATCGTCTAAACAAAAAAATTGCACTTGAAGAAGAAACAAAAGAAGAACGTGCAGGAAGATTGGAGAAAGACAGACTTAACAGAGAAATTGCATGTAAAGAGGAAACGGAAGATGAGCGCAGAAAAAGATTAGAAAAAGACAGACTTGACAAGGAAGCTGCATTTAAAGAGGAAACAGAAAATGAGCGCAGAAGAAGGTTAGAAAAACACAGAACTTTCAAGTCAGCTGCGCGATTAAAAGTGTGGAAAGAAAAAGAGTATAGTGCTGGTGTAAATTATTCTGCTGATCCATCATTCCAAATTGGGTCAATGTCTGTTCAGTGCAAATACTGCAGTGCTTTTAAGTGGAAGTAGGAAGCGCCAGGATTGTGTTGCCTCAATGGAAAAGTTGATATTCCGTATGTTTCTGAGCCTCCGAAATTTCTTCGTACGTTGCATTCCGAAGAACCGACTGATGCAAAACACTTCGTGAGAAACTAAAGACGCTAAAACGCCTGTTTCAGTATGACTTCATTTGGTGCTGAAAAAGAAGTTAAAGAAGCGGGATTTATGCCAATGTTTCAAGTACAGGGGCAAGTGTACCATAGAATTGGTAGTTTAGAACCCTCTGAAAAAGAACGCCATAAATTTTTACAGTTGTACTTTGTATCTTGTTACGAAAGGAGGTAAATTTTTTTCCAAAAGTGTTGTCAACCTTAATTTGCATTAGTTTTTTCTCATTCGTTCTTTCCTTCTTGCAACAAGATCGCGTTAGCAGAATATGCAAATTGCCAGTAGCATTTGAGCTCCCGGCACTTTGCCTCATTTTCTTCCCTTTCAATTTCAACCCAAGTCAGACTTGGTTGTCTTTTTCGGCAGCTCAGTTGAGTCTGTCCGTTTTTGCCGATGGCTTTGGCTTACTGCTCTTGACATGAATATTATAGCTCAATATGTTTAACGTATCATACTTTGACTTAAAATGTTAGCTTCAGAAGTCATTTAAAGTACAATGAGCTACTATTGTAAAGAGCGTATTCTCAATAACATCTTAACATGTCATAGTATATATCATAGATATAATAAACAAGTTACTTTTTAACTTTGGCTCTTCTTGATGTTGCACAAGATAAATATGTTTTTTCAAGAAGTATCATACGTCCTGGTTGAGCTTCCACTAAATAAGTTAATAAGCTGAGTTATAAAAGTTATAAAAGTTAATAAGCTGAGCACTTTTAAAAGCTCACAGTTTAACATATCTGACACAGAAGAACAGCTCACGCAACGTTGTAAATATATTTAAAACATAAAACCAAAATTAGTAAGTCAGTTGCAAGCGATGCTTCATCAGGAAAATAACTACGTTAGAGATTTCAAAATGACAATGGAGAAGTTGACTCCTGACGCTCAGCTGATTATTTCTGCAGATCCAATTCCAGCCGGTGAACATAAAGGACGATTCAACATTCCATCTTCATCAGAAGTTGCAATAATAAGGGCAGGAGAAAGTAAAGGACACCGTGACATTGTCTTAGAATTACGAAATAATATCCTACTAAGGATTTCTGAAACGCATCGATCATATGACTCCTTGCAATATCCCTTATTTTTTTGGAAAGGGCAGGATAGATATAATTTTAGTCACAAACAAAGAAACCCAGAAACTGGGGTTTTGACAAACAAAAAAATTTCAGCTATGGAATTCTATGCTTTTCGTCTGATGGTTCGCAGCACAGAATTTAGTACAATTCTTCATGGACGAGAGCTTTTTCAGCAATATGCAGTAGACATGTACGCTAAAATTGAGGCAGAAATACTTCGCTACGTACAATTAAATCAACAAAAGCTTAGAGTTGACAACTACATTCATCTTAAAGATGCGATATTAAATGATGGTAACGTAAATAACGTAGGAAAGCTCACTATTTTACCGTCCAATTTTACCGGAAGTCCGCGTTACATGCAAGAAAAAACGCAGGACGCCGTGACGTACGTGCACAATGATTTATTCATCACTTTTACCTGCAATCCTATGTGGGAGGAAGTAACAAGTGAACTTTTTCAAGGGCAACCACCAATCTGTCAAAAAACTTTTTCCCCCTGCCACGGATGATATGGAATCGGAAAACGCCCAGTTAAGACGTGTCTACCTGAATGAGGGGGAAAAGTAAAAATTTAATTCGCGAAATCCGTATAGTTCAATCTGACTCTGTTTAGTTTAAAGGCAAACGTACATCTGCAAAAGCTGTCATCCCTGAAAACCAGTAGATGCGTCCATTTTCTCCTGTGAACCGAATGTTTGCTTTTCCGTCTCATCCGTTGTCAGATTTTAGTATCTAACAATTGTTGCCTAAACTGTGGCGATTGAGAAAAATCATAGACTCCGAAATATCTCGGACAACCGGGCACCAACTTTGACTTAAAAAGCATGTATAAGAAGAAAACTGATTTTTTTTTTTTTTTTTTTTTTTTTTTTTTCACAAACCAGTATAACAGGTACTCTTTTGAATGAAATTTTAAAGGTCGTTTATGAGCTTCACCTCTTTTGTCTACGGCGTAAAAACTCAATGATTTTATAGACTGTTATAACACAATCGTTAAACTTTTTTTTTTTTTTTTTTTGAAAAAACTCCACTTTCTCATTTTTTGTGACTTACTGAAAGCAAACATGACTAATGTTACCAAATATCAGCCTTAAATGAAAAAGGACCCTACGAACGACAAAATAACTGATTGCCATAAACCTAATTTTAGATTTCATATTTTTATGGTCATAAAATATAAATAATTTATAATATCGTGATGATATTTTCATTTGAGTTTCAACATGCTCTCTCTACTTTTACTTCGCAATTTTTTCCGTATCTGTTATTCTATTTTATTTCCCTTTGCAATTTATACGAAAATGTCTGCCAAAAAGATCATAAATGGAAGAAAGATAAAATTAGTTACTCTCCAGCAATAAGAGAATATAATTATAGACACGCACAAAATTTCAGAAAAAAGCACTATGTCATTTTATTTCTCAGAATAATTACATAAAAATAATTAAACATTGAAAAAGTGCTTAACCGGCATAGGCCATTGATTGAGAGACAGCAGATGCGGAATCTCCAACACGACTGAAATCGACGTATCCAATGTTTGCCGAACTGAGCATGTGGGTAAGAACCGAAATTACTTCAAGAAGAGCTTGCACAGTTGCTTCTGCACTAGAAAGTCCTTGTGAACTAGCTTGGATCTGAGCAGCCATATTTGAAATCGTTGAACCGAGAGCACCGACGTTAAAAGCGCCGTTAGAAACAAGAGTTGAAGATGCTGCGCTCATTCGGTTGACAGCTGGAGCAGATACAATTCGGTTGCTTGCAGCTGCTGCTGAGGCTCCTGCACCTTGTCCGTATCCAGCTTGACCTCCATATCCAGCTCCTGCGCCGGAAGCTGCAGCTCCTGCTGCTGCACCTGCTCCAGTTCCGTATCCTGATTGTCCTCCATATCCAGCACCTGAAGCAGTAGCTGCCGCTCCAGACCCAACTCCTGTACTATATCCAGAAGCAGCTCCTCCTGCTGCGGATTGTGATGTGGTTGTCGTTGTTCTGGATACAGCTTGTGAACTAGCGGCTCCTGCACTTGCGCCATATCCTGTTTGACCACCTGCTCCTGCACTAGCAGCTGCGGCACTTGCTGCAGCACCAGCTCCTTGTCTGTAACCTGCTTGACCTCCGTATCCAGCGCCTGCACCAGCTGCTGCTCCTGCTGATGCACCGGCTCCTTGTCCATAACCTGCTTGTCTTCCAGCAC
Organism: Uloborus diversus; assembly: GCF_026930045.1. NCBI lineage: Eukaryota > Metazoa > Arthropoda > Arachnida > Araneae > Uloboridae > Uloborus > Uloborus diversus. Next base: position 256,212,000 of record NC_072731.1, read on the forward strand.
CTGCACCAGCAGCTGCTGCTCCTGCTGAAGCGCCGGCTCCTTGTCCATAACCTGCTTGTCCTCCGTATCCAGCGCCTGCACCAGCTGCTGCTGCTCCAGCTGCTGCACCGGCTCCTTGTCCGTAACCTGCTTGACCTCCGTATCCAGCGCCTGCACCAGCTGCTGCTGCTCCTGCTGATGCACCGGCTCCTTGTCCGTAACCTGCTTGTCTTCCAGCTCCTGCACCAGCAGCTGCTGCTCCTGCTGAAGCGCCGGCTCCTTGTCCATAACCTGCTTGTCCTCCATATCCAGCGCCTGCACCAGCTGCTGCTGCTCCTGCTGATGCACCAGCTCCTTGTCCGTAACCTGCTTGTCTTCCAGCTCCTGCACCAGCTGCTGCTGCTCCAGCTGATGCACCGGCTCCTTGTCCGTAACCTGCTTGACCTCCGTATCCAGCGCCTGCACCAGCTGCTGCTGCTCCTGCTGATGCACCGGCTCCTTGTCCATAACCTGCTTGTCTTCCAGAGGCTGCACCAGCAGCTGCTGCTCCTGCTGAAGCGCCAGCTCCTTGTCCATAACCTGCTTGTCCTCCAAATCCAGCGCCTGCACCAGCTGCTGCTGCTCCTGCTGATGCACCGGCTCCTTGTCCGTAACCTGCTTGTCTTCCAGCACCTGCACCAGCAGCTGCTGCTCCTGCTGAAGCACCAGCTCCTTGCCCGTAACCTGCTTGTCTTCCAGCTCCTGCACCAGCAGCTGCTGCTCCTGCTGAAGCGCCGGCTCCTTGTCCATAACCTGCTTGTCCCCCATATCCAGCGCCTGCCCCAGCTGCTGCTGCTGCTCCTGCTGATGCACCAGCTCCTTGTCCGTAACCTGCTTGTCTTCCAGCTCCTGCACCAGCAGCTGCTGCCCCTGCTGAAGCGCCGGCTCCTTGTCCATAACCTGCTTGTCCTCCATATCCAGCGCCTGCACCAGCTACTGCTGCACCTGCTGATGCACCGGCTCCTTGTCCGTAACCTGCTTGTCTTCCAGCACCTGCACCAGCAGCTGCTGCTCCTGCTGAAGCGCCGGCTCCTTGTCCATAACCTGCTTGTCCTCCATATCCAGCGCCTGAACCAGCTGCTGCTGCTCCTGCTGATGCACCAGCTCCTTGTCCGTAACCTGCTTGTCTTCCTGCACCTGCACCAGCAGCTGCTGCTCCTGCTGAAGCACCGGCTCCTTGTCCATAACCTGCTTGTCCTCCATATCCAGCGCCTGCACCAGCTGCTGCTGCTCCTGCTGATGCACTAGCTAATTGTCCGTAACCTGCTTGTCTTCCTGCACCTGCACCAGCAGCTGCTGCTCCTGCTGAAGCACCGGCTCCTTGTCCATAACCTGCTTGTCCTCCATATCCAGCGCCTGCACCAGCTGCTGCTGCTCCTGCTGATGCACCAGCTCCTTGTCCGTAACCTGCTTGTCCTCCATATCCAGCGCCAGCACCAGCTGCTGCTGCTGCTCCTGATGATGCACCGGTTCCTTGCCCATAACCTGATTGTCCTCCATATCCAGCGCCTGCACCAGTTGCTGCTGCTGCTCCTGCTGATGCACCGGCTCCTTGTCCGTAACCTGCTTGTCTTCCAGCGCCTGCACCAGCTGCTGCTGCTCCTGCTGATGCACCGGCTCCTTGTCCGTAACCTGCTTGTCTTCCAGCACCTGCACCAGCAGCTGCTGCTCCTGCTGAAGCGCCGGCTCCTTGTCCATAACCTGCTTGTCCTCCATATCCAGCGCCTGCACCAGCTGCTGCTGCTCCTGCTGATGCACCAGCTCCTTGTCCGTAACCTGCTTGTCTTCCAGCGCCTGCACCAGCTGCTGCTGCTGCTCCTGCTGAAGCGCCGGCTCCTTGTCCATAACCTGCTTGTCCTCCATATCCAGCGCCTGCACCAGCTGCTGCTGCTGCTCTTGATGATGCACCGGCTCCTTGTCCGTAACCTGCTCGGCTTCCAGCACCTGCACCAGCAGCTGCTGCTCCTGCTGAAGCGCCGGCTCCTTGTCCATAACCTGCTTGTCCTCCATATCCAGCGCCTGTACCAGCTGCTGCAGCTCCTGCTGATGCACCAGCTCCTTGTCCGTAACCTGATTGTCTTCCAGCGCCTGCACCAGCTGCTGCTGCTGCTCCTGATGATGCACCGGCTCCTTGTCCATAACCTGCTTGTCCTCCATATCCAGCGCCTGCACCAGCTGCTGCTGCTCCTGCTGATGCACCGGCTCCTTGTCCGTAACTTGCTTGTCTTCCAGCACCTGCACCAGCAGCTGCTGATCCTGCTGAAGCACCCGCTCCTTGCCCGTAACCTGCTTGTCCTCCAGCGCCTGCACCAGCTGCTGCTGCTCCTGCTGATGCACCGGCTCCTTGTCCGTAACCTGCTTGTCCTCCATATCCAGCGCCTGCACCAGCTGCTGCTGCTGCTCCTGCTGATGCACCGGCTCCTTGTCCGTAACTTGCTTGTCTTCCAGCACCTGCACCAGCAGCTGCTGATCCTGCTGAAGCACCCGCTCCTTGCCCGTAACCTGCTTGTCCTCCAGCGCCTGCACCAGCTGCTGCTGCTCCTGCTGATGCACCGGCTCCTTGTCCGTAACCTGCTTGTCCTCCATATCCAGCGCCTGCACCAGCTGCTGCTGCTGCTCCTGCTGATGCACCGGCTCCTTGTCCGTAACTTGCTTGTCTTCCAGCGCCTGCACCAGCTGCTGCTGCTGCTCCTGCTGAAGCGCCGGCTCCTTGTCCATAACCTGCTTGTCCTCCATATCCAGCGCCTGCACCAGCTGCTGCTGCTGCTCCTGATGATGCACCGGCTCCTTGTCCGTAACCTGCTTGTCTTCCAGCACCTGCACCAGCAGCTGCTGCTCCTGCTGAAGCGCCGGCTCCTTGTCCATAACCTGCTTGTCCTCCATATCCAGCGCCTGCACCAGCTGCTGCTGCTCCTGCTGAAGCGCCGGCTCCTTGTCCATAACCTGCTTGTCCTCCATATCCAGCGCCTGCACCAGCTGCTCCTGCTGAAGCGCCAGCTCCTTGTCCATAACCTGCTTGTCCTCCATATCCAGCGCCTGCACCAGCTGCTACTGCTCCTGCTGATGCACCAGCTCCTTGTCCATAACCTGCTTGTCCTCCATATCCAGCGCCTGCACCAGCTGCTGCTGCTCCTGCTGAAGCACCAGCTCCTTGTCCATAACCTGCTTGACCTCTATATCCAGCGCCTGCACCAGCTGCTGCTCCTCCTGCTGAAGCACCGGCTCCTTGTCCATAACCAGATCCTGCTCCAGCGCCATAACCTGATCCTGCTCCAGCTCCTGCACCGGCGCCGTAACCGGATCCTGCTGCAGCTCCTGCACCTACGCCGTACCCAGATCCTGCTCCAGCTCCTGCACCAGCGCCGTAGCCAGATCCTGCTCCTGCTCCTGCACCTGCACCGTAACCAGATCCTGCTCCGGCTCCTGCTCCAGCACCATAACCAGATCCTGCTCCAGCTCCTGCTGCTGCTCCCGCTCCTGATCCAGCACTGTAACCAGATGCTGCTCCAGATGCGCCAGATGATGCCTGTGATGTAACAGTCTCTTGAGTTATTACCTGAGTGCTTGAACTGCTGCCAGCCGATGCAGCACCAGTTGAATATCCTGCTCCAGTACCATACCCAGCCCCAGCTGCAGCTCCTGAGCCTGCAGCTGCTCCAGCTCCGGAACCACTGCTTGCTCCATAACCACTTCCGTAGCCAGCACCAGTCCCAGCCCCAGCCCCAGCTCTAGCTCCAGCACCAGCGCCGTAACCAGATCCTGCTCCTGCGCCAGCTCCTGCTGCTGCACCAGCACCGTAGCCAGAACCTGCTCCAGCTCCTGCACCAGCGCCGTAACCAGATCCTGCTCCAGCTCCTGCACCAGCACCGTAACCAGATCCTGCTCCAGCACCAGACCCGTAGCCGGCACCAGATCCTGCTCCAGCTCCAGCACCGTAGCCAGCACCAGATCCTGCTCCAGCACCAGCACCGTAGCCGGCACCAGATCCTGCTCCAGCACCAGCACCGTAGCCGGCACCAGCTCCAGCACCAGCCCCAGCTCCCGCTCCTGCCCTACTGCCGTAACCAGATCCTGCACCAGCTCCTGCTCCACTGCCGTACCCAGCCCCTGCGCCGGCTGCTGCACGAGCTCCTGAACCAGCACCATAACCAGCTCCGGCACCTGCACCGTAGCCAGCTCCTGCTCCAGCTCCAGCTCCAGCTCCAGCTCCTGCCCCCGCACCAGTACCATATCCAGCTCGAGTGCCGCTTCCTGCAGAAGCTGCAGCTCCAGCTCCTGCGCCAACTCCGTATCCAGCTCCTGCTGCAGAAGCCTGTGATGTAACAGTTTGTTGAGTTGTTACTTGAGTGCTCGAACTGCTGCCAGCTGCCGCAGCACCTGCAGAATATCCTGCTCCAGTACTGTAGCCAGATCCTGCTCCAGCTCCTGCACCAGCGCCGTAACCAGATCCTGCACCTGCTCCTGCTCCCGCTCCAGCGCCGTAACCAGATACTGCTCCAGCTCCTGCACCAGCGCCGTAACCAGATCCTGCTCCGGCTCCTGCTCCTGCTCCTGCACCCGCGCCATAACCAGATCCGGCTCCAGCTCCTGCACCAGCACCGTATCCAGAACCTGCACCTGCTCCTGCACCAGCTCCATAACCAGCACCTGAAGCAGCTCCTGCTCCTGCACCAGCACCGTATCCAGTACCTGCACCAGCTCCATAACCAGCACCTGAAGCAGCCCCTGCTCCTGCACCAGCACCGTATCCAGCTCCTGCACCAGCTCCATAACCAGCACCTGAACTAGCTCCGGCTCCTGCACCGGCACCATAACCAGCGCCTGAACCAGCTCCCGCTCCTGCACCAGCACCATAACCAGCGCCTGAACCAGCACCAGCACCTGCTCCAGTTCCGGTTCCATAGCCTGTTCCGTATCCAGAGCTTGCGCCAGCGGCTGCTCCTGCTGCTGCACCTGTTCCATATCCGGTGTTGTATCCTGTTGCAGTTGAACCTGCAACATTTGTTGTTGTTGTGACAGTGGAAGTTGCGACATTTTGTGTACTTCCGGTAGACACGCCTTGAGCATAATTTGTTGCTCCGGCAGCAGCACTTGATGCAACTCCTTGTGCTCCTCCTCCGTATCCTACAGCCTGAGCTGTTCCCTGTCCAACTGCTGCTCCTGCTCCGGATGAGTATCCACCTACTGGACCTGAACTTCCGGATGCATCTGCCCCCGCAGATGCTGATATATCGTTTGCTTCTACACTGCTAAATAGCGTGATGAGTCGACTGATTTCATTGAGAAAACCGTTATCAACATTTCCGGTCAGCTGTAGAAGAGTATTAGTAACTGCATCTAGAACTGCGCCTATTTGGTATTCTTTTCCGCCGTTAGCAGCAACGATTTCTGCAATAGCTGAGCCGAACGCTGCGTTCATGGCCCTCATCGCGCCACGGCCACTTTTCCCGGACCTTATCATCTTGTCCATTGCAGAGTTCATGATATCTCTGACATCATCGAAGTCTTTCATCTCCTGCCCACTGAATGCTCCAGCTTGCGAAAGAGCCACGGAGAAGCCGTTCATGAAGTTCTCGGCCATTTGGGGGCTTGACCATACTGAGGCTCCTTGCCCCAGAGCTGAGTAGCTCTGGGCGCAAAAAACAGCGAAGAATAAGGCAAGGTAAGTTGACCACTGCATGGTGCTTGGTTAATCCAACCTAGGATGATCTGTCTGCTCCTGCCCTCAGGCTTTTATACAAAGATTTTGCGTGCGATTCAAAAAATCAGCAATTCAAATCCTCACTGCTGCGTTTTCACACCTGTCGAATGCCCTTAAGACCTCATTTTTACGACCGCACTGAATGCGCATCTGAAATGCTGTTTTGAAAGCTGGGATTTTATGTCCATGTTTTCCCCAGGAGTATCATTAAAATTAGTCATTAAACTGCAATCTTTTTTTTTTATAATTTTTAAAATATTGAAGCACAAAAATGTTGTTATTTCATCAGCAACAAAAAAAAAAAAAGAAAGAAAGAAATATCTCGTTCAAGTTTTTTCGTAAATAATTTAAACTATTAATAAACGAAAATAATTTCAAACATTCTATGCGGTTACGAGTCAGAGAACCTTGTGTTTTTCCCTAGCTTTTGTTATCTCTTTTCTCTATGTATTTTCTTATTTTGCAGCATTTTCGTTGAGAGTCTCTTTCTTTTCCTAACTCTGATCTCAGACCCTTTACAAATGTAAATTGATTTACTTTTCGTTTTGGGGGCACTTTACTTGACGAAACAAAGCTGCCTCAGACTTATTAGGACTGAAAAATGAGGAGTTAGTTGTTTATCTAAGCAAGCTGGCAACGGATTCCCTTACTTTGGCGTAATCCCTAATGTTTTTCTCTTCTATAAAATTACCGTAGTTAAAATCTTGATGCAAAACAATATTTTATTTCAATTAAGAGTTAATCTGGAAAATAGTTTACATTTAAATCTAAAAATCGGATATCGATTGCCTAACTGTGTTTATTACGTACGAGCTCTCGATACGTAAACACTTATTATACTTCCGTCTGTTGTAACTATCTGTTAAAAATGCTGGAGACATTTCTTGAAATAATAGTTTTGTTTCATACACTTTATATCAAAAATAAATAAGTTATCAAACAACATATGAGTCATAGTGAGAAGCAAAGGGATTGTAAGTTGCAAAATTAAAAATTTGGAGATAACCAGTACTCATGGTATGTGAACCTATCTCTGTCTTGGGGCAAGAGATGGTACTAGTAGTCCTGGTAGGTGCTGCTATTCAGCAAGATTCAGAAAAAAATGTCAATGAAAGCCTACCTAGGGTGTTATCTTTGAACGCGTTTTACTCAAAACATGAAAATGTCCACTTGCATCCCTTGGCTTCTCACTGCCTCGTATGATGTTGCTACTATCTTCGTAGCCGCAACTAACAAACATAAATGCTAGTTAATCATTCGAACAAATTTCCCTTTTGCAATTCACTGCTAGTCTGCATAATTCTACTTTAAAGTTCATTGATAAACAGCGACAACTTTCACTTTCGCAATTCGAAACGAAATAAAGCAAATTTAATTTGGAACATAAATGTACGTCCGAAAATGATAAAAATTAATAATTCCAACACAACGGGGTTGTGTTCTTCAGTCAAAAGTACTTCTTTTAGTCACTGAAATTGATAGAATAAGCAAAAAAAAAAAAACAACTGCGAGAAAAAACTATCACTTTGGCAACTGTTACTATTTAATTTTTTTTTTTTTTTAATGTCCGATTTTGGAAATAATGCGTTTTCTTTATGACGTCACAATTGACGAAATTTGGCGCGCTACTCCACTGGCACACTGAATGCTTACGCTTGCTGTCTACCGCAATATAGCAAAACGCGATATTATATACATTTCAATTCAATTCCACTCAAAAGTCAAGAAATGTTTGCTTTCGAGTAAATTCCGCGAAAGCAATAATTTTTGCAGACATGGATGCTTGATTGTTAAATATTAGAATGTTTGCTCCTTTTCTTACAGTTATATTCTTTTTAGTACAATGAAACGACAGAATGAGAAACTTATTGAAAAAGTATACAAAAGTAACTATTTCTCTCACACACAATCTATGAAATGGACTGCCGTCTGCCGTTTAAATTTTTAAATAGAAGTACAATCGAACTGCCTTATAACGAGTTTAACGAGAACCCGGACTTAGCGAAGAAATCCCAAATACTAGGTTGGTACACTGTTAAGTGTATGGGAACATAGCATGCTTTCAACGAGCAAAACCCGCTTAAAACGAGCAATATTATTGTGATTTGTAACATTTCTATTGACTTCCAGCTCTCTCTCTCTCTCTCTCTCAACTTATCCTTTTTACTTCCTTTTACAAAAAAGGAAGTATTGTATTCGCGAAAAAAATTTCACCCAAAAATCGGCCTTAATTCCATTTTTTGCTCACCCCAAATGAATGTTGAGTTTTTTTTTTTTTTTTCAACCCGACCACACGTGGAAATGTGCCTAGGAAAGTACAGATACCCATTTTATCCATTTTCGATGATCCCCGAGTTAATTACAACGAGTTTTCTCGTGACGTCTGCATGTATGGGCGTATAAGTGTATGTATGTCGCATAACTCAAAAACGGAATGTCCTAGAAAGTTGAAATTTCGTACGTAGACTCCTAGTGGGCTCTAGTTGTGCACCTTCCTTTTTGGTTGCATTCGGATGCTTCAAAGGGGGTCTTTTGCCCCTTTTTGGGGGGAAATCATATTAATTTCGATGTAAACTCAGGGGATGTTAGAATTTAGCGGACACTTGGAGATATATCGCCAGTCTTTTTGATTGCCAAGTTTTGTCGCCAACTTGGCGACAAATTTGGCCTTTTTTTTTTAAATCTGGCTTTAATTTGGCCACTGTTGGTGATATTTAGAGAGTAAACTATTGAATCATATTAAAACTGCCAATAGTGGGAAAATTACATTAAATTGGAGTGAAAGGAAATCATGTTTCCACATCAGTTCGTTTTCCTTCAACATTCCAAAGTCACCCAAAATAAGTGATAAATCATATATCCTAAGAACAAGCGATGACAGCACTTTTTTAATGGCATTTAAGTAAAGAGCTCATATTAGAACACAATCCCACTCCCAGACGAAGACTAAAAGAACTGGATAGAAATACGCATATATAACCGAGATTTTTTTTTTTCAAAGAGTCAAAGGGCTTTGAAGAGCATCCCTTTCCCAGGTCACAAACTTCCACAGCTACAAGTGCTAAAGGGTTCCTGAGCATTCATCTCTTTAATAGGCATCTCATCCCTTTAATAGGCAATTACAAGAAATTTTAACTTAAAAAAAATAATTACAAAAAAACTAATTTGAAAGTTTAAAGCATAAAACTCCAAGTGCAAAACCCCTGGGCTCGGAGTAATTTCGTACAAAACTTCAAGGCAGGTACCGTAGGTTCTCCTGGGCGCATTCCCGCCACAGACTTCCTTTCACAATTTCTTTGACGTTACTTTTTTTAATATATAGAAATACGACTTTTTTTAAGCAAAAGGAAACCCGTTTTATTCTGCACTAGTGGTACCCGCACGGCTTTGCCCGTAGTAAAAATTAAAAGGTAATTTGGTTTGCCTGTATATTTACAAATAATGGATGATGATTTTCTCGCCAAATGGCTATGCTCAATTGTTGTCATGTCGAACCCCACGTTATGATGATTTCGTAATTTACTATTCCACGTTATGATAATTTCCTCGGTAAAATGTACTTAAAATTGGAATAGAAAAAGAACAAAATCGAATGTTTGAAAAAATCGCTTCGAAGTGCACATCCCCATGCTACAAACTAACTTTGTGCCAAATTTCATGGAAATCGGCCGAAAGGACTAAGCGCTATGCGCGTCACAGACATCCAGACAGACAGAAATCCAGATATCTAGACAGAGAGACTTTCAGCTTTATTATTAGTAAAAAGATGACACAAAATTTGATCTACCAGACATGTTGTCTCAACCACACGTTTTTTGGGCATGCCAGCTGATGCGGGCAATAGGATAATATTAAAATCCTTAAATGAACGAATAACCAACGCTTTTCATTCATTTAATTTTTAAGCACAAAGGTATTTATTTATTCATTACTAGTGGAACCCGCACGTCTTTGCCCGTAATAGAAAAATAAAAATATCTGTTGGTTCGCCTGTATATTTACATATAATGTATGGTGAATTTTCTCGCCAATTGGCTTGCACCGATGTTACGGTTCCACGTTATGATAATTTCGTATCTCGCCAATTGGCTTGCGCCCATGTTACGATTCCACGTTATGATAATTTCGTAATTTACCCGTCCATCTTATGATCGTTTTGATCTTAAAACTGGAATAGAAAAAGAACCACGTCGAATTTTCGAAAAATCGCTTCGAGGAGCACACCCCCATGCTACAAACTAACTTTGTGCCGAATTTCATGAAAATCGGCAGAACGGTTTAGGCGCTATGCGCCTCACAGAGATCCTGACAGACAGACAGAGATCCGGACAGACAGAGAGACTTTCAGCTTTATTATTAGTAAAGAAGACACCACGAATTTGAGAGCGACTTTTCAACAACTTTACAAACTGTCATTTTGCTCAGCTTAGGAGCTCCTCAGCATCTATATATGTGCAAGTTGGTACAAGTTTGTTTGGAACCCAAGAAAGGGGTGCTCTTCAAAGAGCTTTTTTTATTATTATTATTAATACCTCAGTCATGCATATTTCTATCAAGTTCTTTTTTTCTTTAGGTAGCGGCGATGTTTTGTTGTAATTATGAGCTAAACTTGGATTCTATTTTCTATGGGTGGGAGAGGGGAATTTTCATTCTGTAGAAACGGAACTCATAACGCGTTTTTTAAATCTGATTCTTTTTAATCGACGATTTAAATTCATGCGAATCAAATAAGATCAATCAAATAAGCAATCTTCTTGGGTTCGTGAGTGCCAGCGAGCAGGGAGCTTAGACCCACAGTTACATAAATGAGGGCATCACATGCCATTAAAAAAAGGCTTATGCACGCCTTACCTTGTGAACTGCGTGTGCTAAATATGCCTGGTTATTAAAATCCTTGTTATTTAACACTTTTAAATTATTAAAATTATTTGCATGAAACTATAATTAGCAATCATTCATCTGGATTATATTGCTGGTGATGATACGACATAAGGCAGAGCTGATGGTTACGAGTCACGAATCTGATATGATCAGAAAATTTTATTGCTCGTCCCAGGTGAAGAAAAGGCAATAAATTTTTAGTTTATGGATGCCTTTTCATGAATATTAATATTTTGCTTTGGAAAAACGAAAACAGATTGTTTTAGGTGCTAAGATGTACAAACACGACGTGGTCGTGCGAAGCTTCGAGAATTTCGTCGCAATACGTCGCATCTCAAGACAATGCCTTTTTTGGATGCGAGGACATACAGGACATATTTTTATTGATTGCAGCTGTTGCTGAGATTACTATTGCTCATCCTAGTTAATATTCATATCTCTGAATGGTGCCACATAGTCAATCCTAATTTTGGGACATCGCACGCTGAACTTCGGCTGTCTTCAGTCAACCTTTGAGAAGTCAGCAGAAGCAATCGGTTGCCCAATGTTCTGTAAGTATCAGTAAGTATGAGTCTCTGCATGGACACTAATGCTTGACCATCGATTACATGGAAAGGCTAATGTCCGGTTTAAAGGCGGAAATGGACACATCTATTAGTTTATAGGGATGTTAGTTGGTTTATTTCAGATGTTCACTTTTGCATCTCTATTTTTTAGCCTTAGTTTTGTAAAAATGAAAATTTACCCACAGCAACATTTTTTAAATCTAAAGTATATTCGATCTATATTCTCACGGCAAAAACTAATTGATTTATTTATTTACAACAAAGTTTTGAGCTTACCATTTTGCTTTTACGTTTCTGAACGAAATGAAAATATTTTATTTTCTTTTTGTTGTTTCTATTTAAGCTAGTTTTGTCTCCCCTTATTTTATTTTAGAAAAGGCAATAAATGAATAAAGCACTAGTGACATTATAAAACGCGTGCATCAAAAGCTTATCATTAGTATCCTTTCTCCCCTGCTAGATTCATTCAGATGGAATCGTCTTTTTTTGGCAGATTGCCAAACTACATACAATCCATGGTCAAACTATACGTACAGCAAACTTCGATTATCCGCGGAATAGGATGGCACGGTAATCGCGGTTAAGAAAATTCGCGGGCAATATGAAAATAGGTAAAAACGTTTCTATTGTATGCAAAAGCTTAAAAATATCATTAACACAGCATGCACTGAACAATTAAAAACGAGTTTGTAAAAAAAATGCTTGTAAAAGTCAGGGGTGCCTCCCACCCCTCTTAAGAGCAAGGGCACACCCCCAGTGGTGCACACAAGGGGAGGGTCCAGGGGGTCCCGGACCCCTTCCATCGTCCTTGTGGTTTTTTGATTGACTATAATCCTATGTATGTTGTACGTAAAATAATTTCAAGCAAAAGTAACGACAGTTTCAAGTTTAAGGAATGAAAAAATGAAATTGATTTTCGCTCATTCGTGAACGTAAATTGTTCTATAATAATAATTCTGTTCCGCTGTTTTTATTTTTAATTATAAATTCATTCATTCTTATCATCTTGTGCTGTCTGATATTTCAATTAAGTATTTGTTATTCATAAACTTATTTTATTTTTTAATGCTAAGTAATTATTCTTTTTTTCTTTTCTTTTTTATGTTTTTTATTCCCGACAACTGATGAGAATATGTTTGGATGCGTGTTGGAGTAAGATATGAGAATGGTGGACCTTCAATCCTCAACCCCCCCCCCCCCTTTGAAAAATTCCTGTGTGCGCCACTGCACGCCACCTAAATATCGCGTGGGCTCCCTCAAAAGCAAGAGCACACCCTCCCTAAAGTAAAAAATACCCCTTAAAACACACTCCCTAAAAAATTTCAATTGCACAGTCTGCACCATGACCCCCATCTCCTCCCTACTCCACGTGGGCAACCTTGTAAAAGTTAAAAAAGAATCCCTCAATATTTCAGACAGATTGCACTTACACGCTGGCAAATCGTGCAACCAGATTACCTTCAACAGATGGAACGAGGTTTCACAAAAAAAAAATGCACAGGGGAGGAGAGGAGGAGAATTTTTACAAGTCAGGTCTGGTCACTCGTTTACGCATATAGGTAGTGTAGAACTAAAGCAGTGCAGATCGAAAATCGGATTCCATCTAGTCAGATTTCGGTAACCCTGGAAGGTTTGATGTCATTGGAAAGGAGAGTTAAGAGAAAAATAGGAGTGGGGGTCTTCAGTGACTCTTCCCCGTAGAAATAACATTGCACCTTCCATGTGAAAAATCATCAAAGCTTAACTTTGTTTATCTTTTTTTGGCTCGCTTACCTTTTGAAAGAAATGATAGATTTAATATTTAAAATATTCTGACACTAACTTGCGATCGAAAGCTGCGCGAATTTCTGTTTTTACGAAAAACGTTTCTGCATTATTGAATGGAAAAGTTTTAGTTGCTGAATCGGTTAATCAGATTGAGTTTTTTGGGGAAAGAGCCCGCCTAGTAGGCTATATATATTGCGCCAAACGATTGTTTTAATTCAACAAGAAGTTCTGCCTAGAACTAGAAGAGCCTACTTTCCCCTATACCCATACTAATTTCTATTACCTGATCAATATTCTCAAAAATAGCTAAAATCGCAAATGTTTTCAAACATATTTTTTAAATACTTTAAGCTGATTTCTAGGAATAAAATTTTCCTCACTCATCTAAAAAAATTAGATGCGTTAAAAAAAAAAAAAAAAAAAAAAAAACTGAACAAATAAAATAGCAACAACTTTTAAACAAAGCAGCTAATACATTTTTTCCCATTAAAAAAATCTTTAACAGCTTTCAAAACGAAAAAATAATAATTAAAATTAATAAGCTCATTAAAATAAAAACATCATATAAAAAAACCGATTCTTTTACCCTGTTGCCAAAAGCAATTTTTTAAATGAATTAATGCACTTACCAAAATAAATAAAAACAATAAAATGTCAACTTAAAAAAATAATTTTCACTGTCAAAAAAAAAAAAAATCGTCTGCGCATAACTTTATGTAGAAACATAAATGACTTTATTTCACAGTTAAAATAATGGCTGCGGAGTCGGAGTCGGAGTCAATCTCATTTTTGGGTAAAGAAGTCGGAGTCGAATATCTAAGAATCGGAGTCAGTCATTTGTCCTTCGTGTATAAATTTTTGCCAAAGCTACGAAGTCAGAGTCGAAGTCGGGGAGTCGGAGTCCGATTAATTGTCGGGCACAGGAGTCGGAGTAAGATGCCCCTAAATTCTCGGAGTCAGAGTCTGGAGTTTGGCGTCAAGAGCTATTTCCAACAAAATTTGCTTCAGATAAATCCGCCTTCAAGTGCGGAGTTTACATTGACTTGCAGTTCCCCGTAGGCGCTAATGTTAAGGGATTTGAACTGTTCAAAATTGAACGGAAAATTGTTCAAATCAAAAAGATATTTTATATACAAATTTTTCATCAAAATCTTTTTCCTACAAAGTTTGTTTGAAGCAAATTCGGCTCACAGTTCGGAATTGCCTTGAATTTCCCCGTAGGCGCTAATGTTAAGTTTTTTTGAAGTGTTCAAAATTGAACAAAACATAGTTCAAATCAAAAAGTGAAATATGGGAGTGAGGTGTCCTCGCCGAGATCTTTCGAACAAAAAAAAGTTTGTTCGAATTGGACTATTCATTCGAAAGTTATTAGGGGGGGACAGACAGACAGACCGACAGACATTTTTCCCCATCTCAATACCCTACTTTCCAATTTTTAATTTTTCGATATTTATTTAATTGTTTTATTTATTTTTGACTTTTTTTTTTTGTTTTTCGCGATATTTGTAAGATGTATTAAGCCTTCTTTCATGCTTTTTTCTTCTTTTTCTGACTTTTACTGGGAAAGTAGGCTAAAAAAGGTGCCAAAGAAGAGAAAATATTTAAAGAAGAAAGGACATAAACTTCAAGAGTTTGGAACACTTTTGCCGAAATAAGCAAATAAACGAAGTTTTAAATTTTGAGTAACAAGCCAAAAAGAGTTTTAGATGGCTATTTTAAAGCAGTTTCAAATGAGTTAACCATTTAAATGTTTAAATTTAAATGTCATTTTAAAATCTCAAAAGATTCTTCCGAACTTTTCCAGGAAATATCTTTACCATTCTTTCCTTTTTCTTCTTATTTTTTTTATTAAAGTTAAAACAATAATAATATTCAAGAATAAAAAAAAGAAAAAGAAGAACTTAACAATATTTTCTACGCAAAGTTCCACACTGGTCGATTTGCTTTTAAGAAACTTGATCGAAAAGCAATTAGAACATTAGCAGACAAAGTTATTTATTTTTCTATTTTCAAAGTAATTTTTTGAATATTCAAAATTTTTCCATGTTACCGCCTAACTGAAGAAATTCGAGTTTTACGTCTAAAGACCAATATCAATAAAACAATTAGGTGCGAAAATTCGAAACTATTCCTGAAATTTAAATAAATAGTAATTTAAGGATTTCTCTTCGGCAGAGAAATCTCGACACTTTTAAGAAATTCAAAAAAGAAGGCTTGCACCCTAGTGTCGCCTTTGGACGAGATGGTTGTTAATCGAAGTTCTTGAAAATTCAGTAATTGAGAAAGAAAATTAATATCAATAATTCATCAAGTAAGCTCTTCAAGTTTACAAAGCGTGAATGGGGTTGTTTCCTTCAGTCAAAAGTAGTACTTTTAGTCACTGAAATTGATAGAATGAGTAAATGGACCCAGAAAATACTTTCATTTTCCCAACAGTTGTTTTTTAATTTATTTTTTTAAACGTTCGATTTTTCAAACAAGGCGTGGTCTTGATGACGTCACAAATGATGCTCTTTTGCGCATCTTTCTACCTTGTTTTCATGTTATGATAATCAAGAAACGAATTAAAATTGCTCTCTACGCTTGCTATCAATCCTATCGTTGCCAATACACGTGAGTAAAGATGCGAATTAAGTATTTTGTTCTGTGAATGGCAATACTGAATGGCATTTCCTCATTTGTGATGTCATCGGATAGAAACGTAAACAATGAAAGCGCGCCGAATTAAGTAATTTTTTAAAATATTAAACTTAAACAAATTATTTAAAAAATGGTCAGATCCTGTGTTCTTAAGCATGCTCTTTCAGAAAAGAATACTTTTAAAACTTTGGAAACGACCCCGTTATGAGCTTAACAGTTATGTCTTTGAACTTTGACGAATTTCAATTGACTGCACTGTTAAAAATTTTCCGGAAAATGTACGGTAATTGTTACTGGCATCCATGTTGCCAGTAACTATTACCGTAAAAATCAAATGTTACTGTAAAATTTTACGGTATCCTCGGTAGGCCGCAGCAACCAATTGGCGCTGGGATCGCTTATTTCTCCGGTATAAATTACTGTAAAAATCAGCTATGCGTTAGTCCACCATTTTACAGTAACAATTACCAGAAAATCTTCCTGAATTTTTAACAGTGTGGCTAGTAAGATCACGCATTCGCAGAAACATGGCTGTGTGCGCAAAACTGGCTCATATTTAGTTAGAGGGGCGTTCAACCATTACTTGCAGAAATGTGTAATTCGAGGAGATTTCGACAGTACGATACGGAGGAGCATCTCGACATATCGAATTTCCCCCGATTTTTTGCATTTTTAAGTCATATCTGAACAAAATACAGTCGGACCTCCATATATCGAAGTAGCAAATTGCAAAAAAAAAAAAAAAAAATCGATAGATAGAAATTTTGATGTATCGGAACGATCTTATTTTATCATAAAAATCTCCTAAAACATTAAAATTACAGCTAATTTTCGTGCATGAAACCCAATTTCTAATTTATATGAACATCGGATTAATTGAAGGTTAATAATTGAAAAATTAACAGAAATAATATTTTTGCGCCTTAACACATTCACTCTTCGGCAATTCAACTTGATCCGCAACATAAAGGATTTTCGTTTTGACAATATAATCGAGAGAAAAGTAAAAAATCAATCTACTTAACTTGAATTTTTTTTTACTGAAGCTAAAAAGACTAGGAATGATAATTAAGAGACAAAAGGGATAACTTGAAACTGATTTTACAGTGTCTCTTGTTACGTCTGAGATTTAAAATAAACTTGAGGGAACTGAAGAACTCTAGAACAAAACAACGACCTATCTACACACCCCTCAACCCAGATTCGTTATGAATTTCGTAGCAACCTTTAGTGGACATAGTTTTCTCCCCTAACCTTCATTTTTCACGAGACAAACAGTCTAAAGTGGAAAAAAAATCTACGAAAGTCTCAAAAAAAATTTCGCTATATAGAGATTTTTTCGATATATAGAAACAATTTTTCTATGTAATGAACATAGAAATTTGCTGGGATTTCGATGTATAGAAAATTTCGATAAGTGGAAGTTCGATATATGGAGGTCCGACTGTACATACTTCAACCAACCTGCAATAAGGGTTCCAAGGGGCTTGTGATTGAAAATCGAAACCAAACCCAGTTTCCAAGTGTTTATAGTCTTTTCAAAAAATAGGAAAGGGTGTTGTAATTGTACTGTTTCTCTGCGTATAGTCCGCCAATCTTATGTTTTGCAATGTTCATATATATATATATTTTTTTTTTTTTTTTTTTTTTTGCACGATCCATTGTTTTAAATTCTTCATCGTCGAGATCTCCCACAGTTATGGGAGAAGTGGGCATTTGACTTTTTTGGTTTTTATTATATTTATTTGATTTATTGCATTACTAAGCCAAGCTAAATTTTTACATGGTGATACTCAGAACGTGTGAAGAAATATTTTGTGGAAAAATAAGCAATTAAATCCCTAAATACTTACTAGTTGTTCGTTATTTCCCCTTAAGGTGGAGGTGTCCCTAAATTTTAATGTGTGTTTTAGTTTTCGCTTCAAAAAATGAAAAAGACGGTTTTAATTTTTTCAAAAAATGTGATCGTCTTTACATTGACGAAAGTTAGAGATTGATTGAAACTGAGTGAACTGTATAGTAGTAAAAGTGCTTAGTTTCTCACACTACAAAAAGAAGCTGCAGGATTTTTTTTTAACGATGAAGATGTTTATTGAGAACAAAATAAAACTATTGCTAGTTTAAAATTAAGAGTCTAATTATAGTATCATATGAAAAGATTTTGCTACATTTATTGACATTTTTATCTTACCTATTCTTCAGTTGTGAAGTTATACGGAAAAAAAATTTTTGCTTAGAATTCCTCGTGTAAAGAGATAACTTTTTATCAAAATTTCAAAATATTAAATATTCAAAAAAATATTTCCTTGACATTTGTGTGCGTGTGTGTGTGTGTTTTTTAATGCATCGTTTAAAATTTAACTTTGCAGTGTAAAGAAATCCAATAGACTTTTTAAAACTGACGACAAGTTGTTTTTTTAATTTAGTATTTTAACTGATGAAATGAACATAAAAAAGTAATTAGCATTACTTTTTTATGTTCATTTTCATCTTTTAAAAGTATTCTGTTTTTGTTTTGGATTATTACATTTTAAAAATTTGTAATCCTAACATGTTTTTATGCAAAGTTTCTATATATCTGAGATTTCAGACATTCGAGGCAATGGCGATCAGAATTAGCTCGGAAAATCGAGATTCTACTTTTCTGTACTATTTTTTTGAATTAATAAGTGTAAACAACCATCATCAACTACAAAAAAAAATGTAATGATCATAAAAAGAAATGCTAATATGAAAATAATTTGCGATCCTGACAAGTTTTGATACAAAGTTTCTATTTATCTGAGATTTCAGACATCCAAGCAATGGCGATCCGAATTAGCTCGGAAAATCGAGGTTCTACTTTTCTTTATACTATGTTTTAAATAAATAAGCATCATCAACTATCATCAACTACAAAAAAAAAAATTACAAAATGTAATGATCATAAAAAAAAATGCTAATATGAATATAATTTGCGATCCTGACAAGTTTTTATACAAAGTTTCTATTTATCTGAGATTTCAGACATCAGAGGCACTGGCGATCTGAATAAGCTCGGAAAATCGAGAGTCTACTTTTCTTTACTAATTTTTGAATTAATAAGTGTAAACAACCATCATCAACTACAAAAAAAAAAAATACAAAATGTAATGATCATAAAAAGAAATGCTAGTATGAAAATAATTTGCGATCCTGACAAGTTTTTATACAAAGTTTCTATTTATCTGAGATTTCAGACATCCGAGGCAATGGCGATCGGAATTAGCTCGGAAAATCGAGGTTCTACTTTTCTTTACTATTTTTTGAATTAATAAGTGTGTAAACAACCATCATCAACTACAAAAAAAATTACGATCTTAAAAAGAAATGCGAATATCAAAATTAGCATTGTAAACTAATTAGTGTGTTCCCAGGAAAAAATGTCAGCATAAAACCTGCATTGAACTACAGGTTTTAGGAAGGTTAATGCAGGTTTTTCAAAGGGAAAACTTGGATACAGGTTTAATGCAGGGACAATGCAGGTAATAAACAGGTTATAGGAGGGTAATTTAACTTTGCATAAAACAACACAGGGATTTGACAGGTAGATGCAGTCACTGGAGAATAATTTGAACTTAGAAAATTTCCTACTGACATCAGTACAGGTTTTTTCGAAGGAGAATTAAAAGCAGGTTTTATGCAGGGAAAGTTCTAGTAATGTACAGCTTTTTACATGGGCGCCCATATGCAAAATTTGAAGAAGGGGGGGGGACTCAGATATTTTCGTTGTGGTTTTGCAAGATATTTCCCACATGGGAACCGCGTTTTCAGTTGATTAGAGTAATTAAAATTTGACATTTTTAATAACTTATTCATTAACGGCTGGAGAAGAAATGTTTTTACATTTTTGTAAAGAAAAGAGTACTAAAAGCAAAAAAGTTCTAATTTCTAAAGGAGAAGGGGGGCTTGAGCCCCCCATTCCCCCTCATATGGGCGCCCATGGTTTTTTAAATCTATGATGATTGCAATTCAACGTTCTAAAAAATAGTACTTGAGGAGTGAATTCAACCATTTTCGAAAGACTTTATAGTTTTCTACTGACAAACAAAACAGCAGGCCCGTCATTAGCCCCCCCACCCCCGACTTTCGAAAACGAACGTGAGAGCGATTTTTGCTGTTTTCTTTCCTCCTAGTATAACTTACATTGTTCTCGTCAGCCTATAAAACTCGAATACTGAACTTCCGAAAAAGCGAGATCCCCCAAAGAAGCGAAAAAAAATGTCGAAAGAATCCCTTCTGAAAATTTAAATGGCGCAATGATCCCCCCCCCCCCCCCGATACACCCAGCTCAAAGAAAATCAATATTAAAAGAGACTTGAACGACTTTTTGCTGACAAACTTCTGTGGATCCTCACAGAATTTTTGAAAAACGAAAAACATTCATCATTTGAGCACAAAAGACATAATATTATAAGTTTTTCATGCTTTTTAAAAATAGATACTTTGTTCACCATGCAATCAGATACTGCGCGTGCGCACAATGTAAAAGGCGGGAGTTTTCGACGATGCTTGTTCACGAAAAAGTGGCAACAGCCAAAAGCCACGCCATCGCCATGTTGATTGTTTGTTTACGGAAGTGTATTTTCAGCTCTTTGCTCTTGTTAGTTAAATAAGTATTATGTGTATTAATCTTTCATCTTCCCCGCGAATATCAGTTTATTATTTAGTTCCGGAAGTCAGTAGCACTTCACTAAACTTATATTCAAAAACAGTTGACCATTAAAAATTTTCTTTAGTACATACTATGTCTCTTAGCGATTCGTACAGTACTATGCGATTTTGATCTTACTCAGCAGGCTGGGTCTCACAAGGGATTCGTACAAAATGCATTGCCAGAATGTATTCGATGCATCTTCTTTTTTTTTTTTTTTTTTTTGCGTTTATCTTTATAAAAAAAATTTGAGATCATGATTAATCTTTCTGTAGCTAAATTATAAAAGCTCCCATTTTGGCATGACAAAATAGAAACTTACTGTCGTATTAAATTGACAAAAGGAATTGCTTGAATTCCTTTTATTATTGATTATCATCCAAAAATCAGCTCAACATAAAGTTTAATAAAAGACCTGCTTAAAACTTTCAAGCCAAAGACTTTTTTGATAACTTTTTATTAAAATACGTGTGAAAAAGGTGTGAAAAAGAATTGATCGAGGTAAAATTTAGTTAAATTTATCTATTTTTAATTAATGAATTGTTGATTGTATATTAATTATTAATTAATTTTGTTTTATTATGATTATTTCTTGTGTGTACAATATTGTTGATTGCCTATCAAATTTATCAATATACCTGTCTAATTATCAAAAGAGCTGAAAAATGACTTCCGTATACACGCAATCTGTTATTTCTAATATTCCACGGTAAGAAAAAGTTGTATTCAGTTTTAGGTTTTTAGTGATTCTTCCCACTCAATTTATATATGTCTCAAACAGAAAAAAAAAAGTGAATTAAATTTTATTATTTAAAAAAAATTGAATAAAAGGAGATTAAAGGTTTAAGGGAGTGGCCGCTAGGGCTGGGCCATGTATCGTAAAAACCAGTGTACATCCTATATCGTTTAACCGGTTTAGAATTTTTCTCTAAACCTACGCATCATTACCTCACCGACTACGAATCCAAGCACCAATGTACAGACACAGGGCTTCAATTGTTGCCATTTTAATCTTAATTGTTTCAAAACACTTGTTGAAGCTGCGGCATCCCAATGGGAGGTCCAGGTCACTGTGACTAACCTACCAAAAATGTTCATTGTCGACAATTTTCTGGTGATTCGGTAAATTTAGAGACTGCACATTAAAATTATTGTTATTATGATTTTTTTTAAATTAATGATGTTTAGATACATGTTTGTGCTCATGCTCGTATTTTATCATTCGATAAAATTCAGAACATCATTCGACAAATTAAGATTTTTTTTTGAGCAACTTAAAATTTTCTTTTTTTTGAATGACACAAATAAGACTAGCGACGTACCGAGTAGCAGTTTGACCGAGTACCAAGTTCCAATTATGTTTTAAGAAGAACCATCGACACACACGTGACGAATTTTGAAATCATTGCAATAATAGACTTCCATGTCTAAATAATTTTTTACAACTACTTGGTATTTGCCGAGTGCCTGATCAAAATTTGGCCGAGTACCGAGTACTCGGTACGTCTCTAAATAAGACAAAACAAGCTTTAAAAGCAAAATTGAAGTCAGGCGGAAAAAAGTCTCTCTCTACTTTTTTTTTTCAAAGAAGCAGCTTGTTGAAGTAAAAACTATTATATATATAGCACATCATCTAAAAATATAAAACAGTTCAGAAATTTTCTTCAGAGTCTGAAATCAAAATTTCTAGAATGAAGGACCACTTGTTAAGATAATTTTGTGTCTATAATTTCAGATATGTTTTGGACATGAATTAAAGTTTTTGACAATTATGTCAAAAAGAGGTTTTTGACACGACAGTAAAACCCGCGG
This sequence comes from Uloborus diversus, assembly GCF_026930045.1. Classification (NCBI taxonomy): domain Eukaryota; kingdom Metazoa; phylum Arthropoda; class Arachnida; order Araneae; family Uloboridae; genus Uloborus; species Uloborus diversus. Next base: position 256,234,057 of record NC_072731.1, read on the forward strand.
TCACGCACACAAAACCAGATAAAACCATCACCTGTCAAAAACTTGCCAACCCTGTGGATTATGATAGAAAATTTTCATGAAAAATCGTACATTGTCTTTAAATCTTTTTTTCCCCGCCTCTCTTAAGTGTGCAACAATAATAAAAATATTGTTTTCAATGTTTCAAATTGATTAAAAGGTAAGTGAAGTAGTTTTTTATGTTTCATTTGGTTTTATTTCAGAAAGTATAAATTATATTATTTGCAATACTCTCAACCACTTTGATGTCAAAAACTGATTTAAACTTGAAAACTAAAAACTGCTAAGTTGATGCTGAGAAAATTGGGCAAACTTTATGTGTAAAGTAATTTTTCAGCACGTTTTCATTTAATTATACTTAATTTAATATATAACATTAATTGCATTAAATATATAAGCTTCAATAATAACTTTAATTAATTATTGCTAATAACTTTAATAAAAGAAGTTCAAGTCATAGACCACATCAACATTTTATGATTGCTTGATCCAACCTAAGTTGAAATGACATGACATCTTTAGTAATAATACATCTGAAAGTCGCTCTGTCTGGATCTCTGTGATGTGCATAGCACCTAGACCGTTCGGCCTATTTTCATAAAATTTGGAACAAAGTTAGTTTGTAGCATGGGAGTGTGCACCTCAAGGCGATTTTTCGAAAATTTGATTTTGTTCTTTTTCTATTCCAATTTTAAGAACATTTTCCCAAGCAAAATTATCATAAGATGGATGAGTAAACTACCAAGTTATAACGAGGAACATGGGCCAGCCAATTGGGGAGAGATTCACCATACATTTTTTGTAAATATACAGGCGGGCCAAAAGACCTTTTAATTTTCTACTAAGGGCAAAGCCGTGTGGGTACCACTAATTTAAAATAAAATAGGTAGCACTTGAAGGGTAATGAGGTGTCATATCAAATCATTACAGAAAAATAGAATATTTTGCCTCTCTCACATTTTTTGAGGAGATAATTTTTCTTTCCTTCTTAACTTCAGTAAAAACTGATCATTACAAATAATGCAATCTTGATGGAAATATGCAACTTAGTTTTCTTACATCTTATGAGACATACAACATCAACCTTACTATAACAAAACATTTGATTATTGTAACAGAAAAAAAAAATTCTAATGCTAAGTGTTCATAAATATGTAAAGTCAATAAACAGCTATTTTTTAAAAAATTATGCTTATGATAAAAAAATAATATTCAGTCAACTCATAATAACTTGAAGTCCCAAAAGACCAGCCAAAATGTACGAGTTATTGGTAGTTTGAGCTATGGGGAAGTTTCCACAACAGTCTCAAGAGTTTGGGAAACAATGAAAATTTCAAGATAAAGGAATATTCAAGTTATCGAGATTTGACTCTATTTAATAAGTTAACGATGATTAATAATAATACAGTAGCCCCTCGTTATATCGCTCTTGTCGAGAGAATATAAAAAAACGCCATATAACCGAGACCATTAAAAACAGTGATCTCTTTAACCTTCAAGTAACTCATATGTGCATCTAAAATTTTTCTGGCCTGTTCCTATATTAAGCTGATTTTCCAAATAAAAGATAGTTGTCTTACCAAATACTTAGAAAACAAATTAAAAATATCTAAAGTTTTTTTAATTGTTTTTTTCTGGTGAAATAAGAAATCAAATTAATATTTCAATTTAATTATAATTAAGAATTCTAATTGATATCTTGAATATTTTACATGCCCTGCCGGTCATGTTTGTCTGAAAAATAGATGCCCAAATAAAAAATTTTAAATGTTCGGTTTTTTATTGAAAATAACAAAAATATTTAAATTTGTCATATAGCATTAATCAGACAAAAAATTTAACAGCATTATATCTGAAACAAGAATTATTTCAATATTAAACAGAAATGGAAGTTTAAATAAATAGTACATAATAAGTTGCAAGTAAAATTACCAATAATCAATTTAAAAAAAATATAATAATTATATGCCAAGCCGGGCATATAAGGGTAATTGTCCAATCAGAATTTTTACAAGTCAGAGGTATGTTGGGCAATATAATTTTTGAGCCCTGCTAGATACATTTAAGGATTTTAAATTGAAATGAATTTACTTTACACCTGAGACACAAATACATGAACTGCTTTAAATTGACCTAAAATAAAGATACAAATAATATGGTTAAAAAATTTCACCACAGTTATTTGGTATTCAGCCAGATATTCAGTTAGAATTTTGACCAAATATTTGGTTTTTAGCAAAATTTGGTACTCAATGCATCTTCAAATTTAATTGCTATTATTTCTTAAATTGTATAAATCTTATTTACTGCTGTGAGTCATGTCACAGTTGTTAGGCAGGGACCTCAAGTTAGTAAAGCCCTGACCGCTTTGGGTTTATTCTGCCTTGGAGGTCGTAGCTAAATAATATAGATGCAAGCATGCTCTCCATATGCACAGATCTATTATTCGAATAATAATCATTTAAGTTTTCGACAGGGGTGCCAAAATATTTTGTGTTAACCGAATTTCGTGTAATCTGATTTCCACGTTTACTGGATTTTGTGTAGGCACACATTTTTTTTTTTGTTCTTGTGTCTCAGAAAATATAAGAACCAAGTACTTTGTACAAAAATGTACAGCCAAGCATTTATGTTTATAATTTCTAAATAAGAAACAAGTAATTCGAAACAGAGGCAATGGCTATTCGAACCAGTTCTCTGTGATAGTGCATTTTCAAACATCTGATTTTTCCTTGATCTCAAGACTGGAATTTCACTGCTGTGTTGATGGGTAAAAAAAACACTTGATCGCTTTTAGACCTTAAACCTCTACTTGGGCAGAACAAATGTCCAGAATTAGACTTTTTTTTTCACAATGAAATTTTAAATCTAGGTTTGTCAGCCATTTGTCGAAGATTTCACTGTTCATCCCAGCTTTTTTACTGTAAGCATAGTCTACAGCTAAATTTAGTACTTTCTTGAACAACGTGGTTTTCCCGATTTTCCTACACAAGGAAAGGAATTTTCTCGTTGCCAGCCATGTCGCTTGCATTCAAATGCAGATCTTCCGACTTTCGAAAGTAATTTTATGTTAAAGTATGGAGATTTTCTTTTTTCTTTTCCCTTTTTCTTCAAGACCTTGAAACTTTCTTTGTCTTATGCGGGATTTCGTCTAAATCCTCTTCATGTTAAAGAAATGGTTTAAGACTAATTTGTAGCTTTGTCTGACAAGGAATGGCATTTCATTCACGTTAAGCAAGTTCGTTTTAACAAGGTTCGACTGTATAACATGTTATAATTGCCGAAGCTTAAATAATTAAATATTTTCAGAATCACAGATGTGTGGCATTTGATCAAACTAGAAAATTAGTTAAAATTATTTATGCGATTTTATTTTCAATTCAAATTTTAAACTTTCTTTCACCATATCCTATATATACCAATAAATTTATTCAATGATTTTAACCTGCTTATGTATTGGAATTTGCCAGTTAACTAGTTTTTTGCATTTTGAAATGTATTCATTTAGTTTGGACATTTTGACATTTTCCGTTTCGTAGTTTTTGCAGCAACTCCAATATTTTGTGGATATTTTTAAAATTTTGTTTTTATTTTCTTATTCTTTTAAAATAGATATATTTTTGCAAACTTGAACAATTGTATCATAGGGACAGGATACCGTTTTTTCTAAGAAAAATGATATTTCTTTCTCTGTCTGGTGAACAATACAAAGCAGACATTGTACAACAATGAAAGAAAAGTTGCTTTGCAGTCATTCAGTAAAGAAGCTATTATGAGCTGTTTTCTAAACTGCATCCAGCTTTAAAGGAACATGCATTAAGAGTTCCAGTTCCAAGTTAGCATACTTTATTCTGAGTATAAATGTGGGTGGATGTGTCAAGACTGTTTCAAATCATTCTGTAGACTACCGAGCACTAATCATACATGAATGTTGTCGCAACCCATTAGTTCAGCCGCTCTTCACTCCTTGTGTTTACAAATCTTGATGCAGTTTTGCATGTGATCTATCTATAGGTGTTTCAAACGAGGGGCTCTGGAATAAAGAAGCCGTGAATACCAGCTATGACCCCTTTGTCTAGCGGTGTGAGAAGTCTGACTTTGAATGGGGAGATCCTAGATTCGAATCCCGGTTTGGGCATAGATGTACTTTCTCTCTCCTGTCCTTGTGCAGGGGCGGACTGGCCCATCGGACCACGGGTCAGTGCTTCTACCTGCCTGTGCTCCCTCGAAACTGGAACTTCAGATTTTTTTTTGCGCTCTCAAACCTGTGGCCTTCACAGATTTTTTTTATGCCTCGAACAGGTTTTTTTTTTTTTGGCTTCAGCATTTTTTTCTGCTTTTTCACACCTGTGCTCCTTATTTTTTATCCTTTTGCACCCCTCGGTTTTCATCCTGCGCCCTCAAACTGGTGCGCCTTCGTTTTTTTTTTTTCGATTTCCAGCTTCCCGAACCTGTGCACCTTTATTTTTAATTTTTGCGCCCTTTGGGAATCAAGGTTCACACCCTCTTGGGGGATCCAGTCCGCCCCTGTCTTTGAATGTTCTGTGAATAATAGGTCGCCCGTTAAACGTGTCCTTATGGCATGTGTGTGTACAGCGGAAATCAGACTTTACTTCAAATTACAGTACAGTTGGAAAAGTGAAGCAACCTACCCCAAAAGTTGCCAACTCAGCTGGCACAAGACAACAACAACTACATGTGTTTGACGTTTTCTAGACATAGAACCTGTACAGAGTTTGAACGTAAATCGAAAGCTTTTCAACGCCGGTTATAATGGATTAAAAAGCCTGTACAAAGCCTGCGGGTAAATCAAAGGTGCAGGCTATTAACAGTTAATTCGGACAAAAAAACCTGAACAGAGCCTGCAGGAAAATCGAAGGCACAAGTTATTAGCAGTTATTTCGGACTAAAAAACCTGAACAGAGCCTGCAGGTAAATCAAAGCCGCAGGTTATTAGCAGTTATTTCGGACTAAAAAACCTGAATAGAACCTTCAGGTATCTCGAAGGCGCAGGTTATTAGCAGTTATTTCGGACTAAAAAACCTGAACAGAGCCTGCAGGTTTTGATCAGGTTTTACGTAGGGAAATCAGTCCGAAATAACTGCTAGTTTTACGAGGTTTTTTTTTAAAGGTTTTACGCTGACATTTTTTCCTGGGTTATTAATGAAAAAAAATCCGATTTATTCTTTAAATAATGTTTTTACAATAAGAAGATAAAAAATAAATCAGAAAGACCATCCCCTGGAGTAATTCAGCGGTAGCAGATGTATCATTTGCTTCCCAAAAATCCCTACAAAGACTCCAAATTCTTAGTAATATTATAAAAGCGAACAGAAGTTTGTATATTTGTTTGTAACGTTTTCACCCTATAATACACGTCGTCAGCGTTGAAAAATAGAACATATAGTATAAAGTACTTACCCAGAAAAACGTATTTTACGATTTTTGTTCTAATTTTTCAGGAAATCAAATATTCGGGAGTATCTCATCAAAGAAATGTCATAATTTTCCTCGATTTTTGTTGCATATTAAAACTCTTAAAAAGCTGCACAAAGTGTATTTTACACGAAGTTCGAGTGACAATTAGAACACCATTAATTCTTCATTTTCTGTTGATGGATATTTATTGCCAGCGCGAGCTCAGTTCTAATTAGCTTGAGAAATAATTCAGAAGAAATACCTGTCGCGATTTTTTGTTTGAGTGTCAACAAATAAAACTCTTTCTTTTGCTTTGAGGCTTTTCCTGCGATGGGAGAAGAGGGAATTTAAAATTTTCCCCTTTTGATAATTTTTCCGCTACTTAACTTTTTTTTTTAATGCCCACTGAAGATAATCGAGGATTTTAGATGTTTTAATTAAGCCTTTCCACTGTTTAGTTTAATCTACTTTGGAGTTGATAACGTTATTTCAGAATGGTTGATGCTGATGCTGATTTTGAGGGACTGACTGACTTCAATGTTCTAAGGAGGGTTTTTTTTTTTGAAGTTTTTAATCTAATTCTGATGGGGTTAAGAAAAAGAATATTTTGATCTTATTTTGGAAATTTTATGGAAGGGAGTTCTTTTAGGGTGTTTTGTGCAACAATTGATAAATCAATCAAAATATAATGGGGTTGTTTCCTCAGTTAAAAGTAGTACTTTTTGTCACTGAAATTGATAAAATAAGCAAAAGAAATTTAAGTGGAGCCAGAAAATATTTATCACAGTTATTTTTTAAATTAATTTTTTAAAATATCCTATGTTTCAAACAAGGCGTGGTCTTGATGACGTCACAAATGATGCTCTTTGGCGCTTCTTTCTGCTGCGTGTCCACGTTGTGATAATCAAGAAGCGAATCAAAATTGCGCTCCACGCTTGCCATCAATCATATTGTTGCCAATACACGTGAGTAAAGATGCGAATTAAATATTTTGCTCTGTGAATGGCAACAGCGAATGGCATTTCATCATTTGTGATGTCATCGGCAGAAGCATAAACAATGAAAGCGCACCGATTTAAGTATTTTTTTAAATATTAAACTTAAACAAATAAGTAATAATAGTCAGATCCTATGTTTTTAAGCATGCTTTTTCAGAAAAAAATACTTATAAAATTTTGGAAACGACCCCATTGAGTATGTGAGTTAGAACCTAAATTACTAATTTAGAGGCTAACATACATCTGAAAAAGCTGACATCCCTGAAAACAAGTAGATTCGTCCATTTCCGCCTGCAAACCGAATGTTTGCCCTTTCATCTCATCCGCGGTCACACTGTAGTCCAGAGCATTTTTTAACATAGGGACTACGCGACACCAATGTCGCCTAGTGAAAAAAATCTGTCGCCTAGAAGATGCGAAATCAAACCACTGGGCGACATTGGAAAATCTAAACTTGGTTCACCCATTTTTGTAAACCGATTTCAAATCTTTGTAAAACCTTAGGAAGACCCTTGTTTTCTTTTTTAAAAAAACCGTCGACTCGTACATGACAAAAGCCTTCTTTTTCTTCCCTTGTGGAAAAGCCCTGCCCGTGGACCGAGTCACCACGCATTTGGCGCCAGATTAAGCAATCGATTAGCACCCTACCTCATTAGCCCTTTCATTGATGATAGCCGATAACCATTTTGCGGCTATCTGTATACAGGGACCCACTGGAACACTACTTGGGACGGGACGGCAAAAGCAGTTTGCGGAACAGAAACAGCTGTTTTTCATTCGAAAGTGAAGCCGACGGCTGAAGGGTCGGGATTGTTTCCTGGAATTCTTATCAGTAATTTTTGCTTTAGGGTAACTGAGGATTATACCACACCACTCACTTCCTTTTTTATGGCTTTGTGAATAAAAGGGATTCGCGCGTAGAAACTTGTAGGCACTGGCAAGCTATTTATTTTTTCTCCAGTTTCGAGACAACACGACTGAAGAATGATGGAGTCATTTGTAACACGTGTTAGATGTAATTAAAAATCCTATTAAACTTATAATGAAATTGAAAATCATTTTGATGATTCAAACAAAGGATTTTAAAGGGTAAGTCTGGTTCGTAAAAAAATTTACTTATTTCTAAAACTGTTACTTTAATTATCCATTACCGCTTTTAATTTGTAAAAATGTTTTTGAGACATTTGTTATTTATACTATCATTTGCAGGGCAAAATTTACATTTTAGTTTAAAGCTATTGCTTATAATGAAAAGTTGTGTGAGTTGTCGTTCCTAAAAAAAAAAAAAAAAAAAAAAAAAAAACGAAAATACTTGAAAAAATCAATTTCATTTTCAAATGCTTGAAATTTTGCAAAAATGTGGCTACAAGCCTTGAATTTTAAAAACTCTAACAAATTGGAGTTGATAGGGAGGATGAGTGCCAAAATGTGTTAAATTCAGTGTGTGCTTCAATGTATGTTCGTCAAAGTATGCTTCAATTTTATTTCTTACTAAGCGTATAAATTATGAATTGTTCAAATGGGCAGTATGTAACTCTCTTGCTGCCTATTTTCTATGTCTGTACCCTATTTCTTTTAAAGCACTTTGTCGATGGGTTGCAGAGGTGATTAAAAACTAACTATTTCAAAAGTCCATGAGAGCAAGTAACAATGCATTATCCTTTCTCCTCCCTTGCTCTATCTCTCTGTCGACTGCCTCATCGACCCCTAAAAAAAATGTATTGTGTATTACAGGGTTGGCAAGTACCGTGGTAAATACCACGGTAAAAACCGGTGTTTACCGTCCTGGGAAATACTATATTTTTCCCACGTGGGAAAAATTGATTTTTAAAAACATAAGTAAAAATTCAAAACAATCTTTAAAAATATCAAAATTGAGTTCTAAGTAAAGAATAGCTTGAAAATTGAAAAAAAGAGGAAAATTTACAAAAATGGGCAATGAAGTAGATTTATTAATAAATATTTACACAATACACATAATCCTGTTATTCATATTCTTAGTCTTCTACTTCCACATTGGGTTGTAGCATCATGTAACAAAACACTAGTATAGCGGCTTTTTGAAAATCCAGTCTATTTCTAATGTTGTTTTGGATGAATGAAAAATTAGAAAAAATATGTTCAGGAGACTCTGATGATGTAGGACGGACATCCCTTAAGATGTTTCATTAATTGCAGGAATTTTACTTAAAATTCTACCACCGTAGTGCTGGTGAAATAGTGTTTATAATGCCTGTACGGAAAAAAATGTCTTCAACTGATTTTTCAAACATTCCATTTGAGTGGCCAAGAATTTGACGATAACTGTTATTGGTGATGCACAAGAACATTTTGTGTAAATATCACACCAAAACAAAATTTAAGAAAAAAATTTGTTTAACTGGTTATATTTAAAAATGTAATAAAAATTTTATTTAAAGTAAACACACATTATTTATTGCTTCTCTTGATGACCCTGGTATTTTCAAGTGTAATTATTTTTTTATATTCCTTCCCTACAGAATAGTTTTAAACCCAAGGGAATTTTGTAATAACTTTATTTCTAGCTTGCATTTTACACATCAGATTCAAAAAGCCAAAATATTTCTTACATATTGTTATTTGGAAGTTTTTCCCGGTTTTTACCACTTTTACCTGGTATTTACCACTTCTTCCCAGTTTTTCCCGATGGGATGGGAAAAACAAGTTTTGGACTGGAAAACCCCAACCCTGGTGTATTATCTCAACTTGCAAGAGTACATAATTTTTAAAAGAAGTTTTGTTTGCCTATTTCTTCCCCGAATATTTTTGATTCCTATCTTCTTTTATACGGTTTCAAACTGCAGAATTTTGCTTTTTTTTTTTTTTTTTTTTCGTTCAAAATTCCCTCTAGGGGAACCTCCGGAACCCCTAAATTGGGAGCTCTACATCATTCTCTCGATGTTATTCCCTTTCTTAAGGGAAATCCAAAAAGGCAGGCAAACACACATTACAAAAAAAAAAACACACAAAAAAAGAAAGAAAGAAAGAAAAGAGAGCATAACTTTATGTGTCCCAGGGGAAAAGACAAATATATAGAGCTAAATAATAATAATTTCAAAAATAAAAGTTTCAAAATGTTTCCGAGGAAAACTCCTCCCTCCCTAACGTCATTGAAAGTCTTCTAGAACTACGTTTTTAGAACTTCAATTTCGAAAGATTGCTGGTACTCTAAAAGTTACTCATGAATCATGTATTGCCTACATTTGCAATTTGAAACAAATTTTGGGGGTGGACCTCAGAATTTCTGCAACCGCTAACCTTACCGAAGATAGTATAGAATGCGTTTTTAAGTTTATAAATGAGAAAAATTTCCTGGGATGGATCTTTTAATCTCTCCTCCCCTTCATCACCAAAAAGCGTCTAAAACAACCTTTTTAGAGCTACAATTTCCGAAGGAGCGCTCCAAATCTCTTCTCCTCTACCATTATCAAAGACAATTAGAATTCATCTTCAAGACTGCAAATTTAAAAAAATTCTTGTTGCGAGCCTTCTAATCACTCCTCCACGTCACATCACGAAAAGAACATATTGATCTCCATTTTTAGCACTACAATTGCAGAAAAAAAAATCCGCCGGACAACCCCCGATCCACCCTCTTTTGAACGTTATTAGACGTAATGTTTGCGTTTTGAAGGTTTCAATTTCGAAAAATAGGCGTAGGGAGGGAGTCGCACCCGAGCGCATAATATTACGAAAGAAAGTTAGAATGCATTTCTAAGATTACGAACCAAGAAAAATTTCTTGGGATATGGGCCCTCAAATCTCTCCTCCCTCTAACATCATCAAAAAGATCGTCTTAAACTGCATTCTTAAAGATACAATTTCGAAAAATAGACAGGTGAGCGACACCGAACCTCTTCAATCCTAACATTACCAAAGATCGTCTAATATGCATTTTTAAGACTACAAATTCGAAAAATTTCCGGGGGAGAAACCACCGGACCCCCTTTACTTCGGAGTTAATACTATACTTAAGGTTTGGTTCATATCGGCTTCCTCTTAAATCAGAAGTCCTATACAGCCGCCTCAGAACAAACAGTACTTTTAGAAATACCACTTTCAGGCTACGTAAGTGCATACGTTTGTTAAAAAAAATGACTGTAACCTTCTCAATGATTTTTACTCTTATGATAAACTTGTGTCGCCTAGTAAAAATTCCTTAAAAAATGCTCTGCTGTAGTCAGTAGCAATTGTAGTCTAAACTGTGGCGATTGAGAAAAATATAAAATAACGAAATATACCCCACCACTTGACACCTACTTTACATCCAAAAGCTTTTCTAAAATAAAAAATGTATGCATATACAGTCAATTCGCGATAATTCGAAGTCATACAACTTAAATATTACTATAACTCGAAGTTTCAACCAAGTTTTGACCCTTTTGTCTTTAATTGCATGATAATTATTTTCAATATATCGAAGTTAACTTCCTTAAACTCGAAGTTTTTTCAAAAGTGACTCGAAATTTATTTCGGAAGAACAAAAAAAAGAAATTTTTAAAATATTAAACTTAAACAAATTATTTAAAAAATGATCAGAACATGCTCTTTCAAAAAAAAAATGCTTTTAAAATTTTGGGAACGCCCCATTGCTCTTTGGATACGCTTAATAGATTCGGAACCGATGCATTACGTTCTGAAAACTTGTTTCCATTTTTAAAATGCTGTGAATATTTTTGAATCCAATCGATTTTTGCCTTTTTACCGAAGCCAGTGAACATAATTCGTTCCCGCCTCTAGGCGGAGCGCAGTAAAGGAATGCGCCAATCAGCTCTCGCTCGGGAACTGTGATCGTCCTTCAGTTGGAAAATAAAAACAGCTGAGTATATAGCAGAAAGAGTGAAAAATAAATAAACTTATGAATGGCTCTGAAGCTAATTTATCAGTGGCAAAAATCAAGAACGTAAAATAATATTGCTATTCATTGATCGCAAAGCACATTATTTTACATTTTGTTTGTTTTGTTTTAGTTTTTCGCAAAAAGCACAGAACGATTTTTTGAAAACAAGCAATGACCTCCCATGACCACACGTGGGGAGGGGGGGGGGGTGACTGGTCCATCTTCTGTTGCCATCAGCAATTCTAAATTGCTAAACGTATATTCTATCAAAAGAAGAAAAATATTCGGTTTGAATTTGTCAAACTATCTTCTGTTGAATAAGTGAAAAAATATTTCCATGAAAGAGCTCTTTTTATATGTCTATGTCGACATATTTCAAATAGAAAACTTTAAAAGAAGAAAAACAATACGAGAAAATATAACCAAAAAAAAGGAAAAAGTAATTAGTATATTTCACATATGGGGGGGGGGGACGATTGGAACATCTTCTGTTACTAACAAGCAATTCTAGATTGCTAAACGTATATTCTATCAAAAAAAAAAAAAAAAAATATTCGGTTTGAATTTGTCAAATTATCGTCTGCTGAATAAGTGAAAAAATATTCCCATGAAAGAGCTCTTTTTATATGTCTATGTCGACATATTTCAAATAAAAAACTAGGTAGAGATTAATTCTTGCCTACTAATTATTATTCAACACTAGAAACATCTGGTCATCTGTACCATAGAAAAAAAAGCATGAGATATATTACTCAAGTTTGCAAAAAGATCCATTTTAGTTACTTCATGGTAGTTTTATTTCTTTCGGCGACAATAAAATGTGAATAAACTTGTGATATGCATGAAATTATTGAGATTTAGCATAGACTGCAGGCAACACTTGTTGGCATAGCTGCTTAAGAAACTATAAACTTCACACTGAACCTGAGAAGTGTCCTGGAATCGTGCTCGTAAATAAGAATTTATGCGCAAAATGTGATGACAGTTGCGTTGCAACAAAGGCATTAAAATCGATTTTTTTTCTATAAATGTGGTTTATGGCAAGGAATAAGCATAGTAATTTGTTTTCTATTTACTCCTAAAATGCACCTTTAAAACTTTTGCTTCTTCACCTATTGCTCTCTCAACAGGGCCGGATTTAGGGGAGCGCAGGCGGGGTTACTGCCCCGAGGCCTCCACAACAAAGGGACCCCCACAATAAAATTTTTACAAAATATCCTAACTTTCACGGGTCAGCAAATTTTACGTTTTCTTTTCTCTAAATAATCTATGTAGTATATAAAAATGAATGTTTGTCTGTATGTCATCCATGAACTCAAAAACTACCCGGCAGATTTGGCTGAAACTTTCACCGTTTGTTATTTTTGGTACTGGGAATGTTTATAGACCAGTTCGAAAAAAATCCTATCGATAGTTCCTTTTTTATTCCAATTTAAGTCACAACCCATTGGATAAATACGAATAAAATGATCGGCTGCAGAAATTAATTCGCGTGAAAGATCTCATTGATAAGAAGTTAGCTGTTGCCATTTTTCTTGAGTTTGAACAAATAAATTCTTTCTTTATTGTTTTATGGCTTTTCATGCAACGGGGGGATTTAAAACTTTTTCTATTTGATATTTTTAGCGATTGATTGATCTTGCAAACTGCGTGAGTACAAAATTTGAGTATAGTCACGGCTTCACTTGATACCTGGACCGATTATTATGAAAATTGCTATATATATATATATGTATTTTTCCACGGAGAAGGTGCATAATATGCTCATTGAAGCCACTCGCCACCAGGTGGCACTGCAGAGTAGCAACTTCTGTCCCGTTCAACCGATTGTCATGAACATCAGTATAATGATGTATTTTTTTGTTGGCTTAGCAACGCGCGTCGGGTACAGCTAGTAATATAATAAAAAAATAAATAGCAGTAATTTCAGGATGTATTTACTATTAAAGTGCTGATCGAAAATATCGGATATATATCAAAATATTCGGATATATATATATATCAAAGTAGATATTTTCGAAAATATGATCTTTTCGAACCCTGATTAGGGGCCTCCACTCCTTCGTTGCCCCGGGGCCTGCTCACTTCCAAATCCAGCCCTGCATACATTATTTGTAGAACCAAAAGACCTTCTAATTTTCTACTACGAGCAAAGCCATGCGGGTACCACTAGTTGTTCTATAAAGCATGTGATATATTTTGTTAAATGCTCGGCGTAGCATTTATGAGAATCATGAAAAAAAAAATTAGTAACGCAAACTATATTGCAACAAAAGAGGAAAAAAAAGGGGGTTGTATTATAAACATATAATTTAAAAGTACATGTATCAGTATTGATTTAAGAGTTAATATATATTAGGAATATTTAATTCAAATACGAAATTTTCTTACAACGTCAAAGACTATAATTAAATAAATCACATAATTGCTAAGGAAATGTCTCTAATTGTATAGCAATTTCAGTTTAAATAAGGATGAAAAGAAATACGTTTGCAAAAAAAAAAAGATACCGTAATGGAAAAGCATACTTGAAAGCAATATTATATAATTTTATCTTTTACCTTTTAGCTCACTTACGAAAATATCGAAGGAAAAAAAAAGAAAGTTTGGGAGATAAAATACATTATTTACTTTGAAGGGATGTCGTAATAAATAAATGAACTGATTCATAACTTAAATGTGCTTTCTTCAACCTTTAAAACAAATTGGAACATTTTCGTAACAAAGACGCAGAATGAATGATATTTTAACAGTGGATCTAACTATTTTTTAATAATTTGCTTAAGTTTAATTTTTCTTTAAAAAATTACTTAAATCGGTGCGCTTTCATTGTTTACATTTCCTGCCGATGACATCACAAATGATGAAATGCCATTCTGTGTTGCCATTCACAGAGCAAAATATTTAATTCGCATTTTTACTCACGTGCATTGGCAACGATATGGATGATAGAAAGCATAGAGCGAAATTTTAATTCGTTTCTTGATTATCATAACGTGGGAACGCGGTACAAAGATCCGCCAAAGTGCATTTTTTGTAACGTCATCATCAAGACCACGCCTAGTTTGAAAAATCGGACATTTTAAAAAATTAATTAAAAAATAACTGTTGGGAAAATAAAAGAGTTTTCTGGGTCCATGTTTTTTTTTTTTTTTTTTTTTTTTTTTTTTTTTTTTTTTTTTTTTTTTTTGCTTATTCTATCAATTATAGTGACTAAAAGTGCTACTTTTTATTGAAAGAAACAACCCCATTGGCGAAGAAAAGTTTTATCACCTTCGATCGTACCACTCAAGCATTCAGCAAAACGTCTCTCGAAGAAAATAGAACAAGGGAAATGAAAAAATAAATTACAAGCTTCGTCTTTAAATGGAAACAAAAAAAGTTTGTTCCTGAAATATTGCAAATTCAAAAACCATCTACAGACGAGTTGAATGACCTACCTATCTTACTAAAATGGGTTAGGAAATTTCAAAGTCAATAGGGACTAAGTCATCCCCAGCATCTGACGCACATAAGATGTCGAAACGCCTGATGATCAATTGAAGCTTAGAGGTTTTGAGTTTCGCAATCTTGAGTCCGAAAGGTCGAGAAATTTTTGGTCTTCTGATTGGTTTTGATTGAGTAAAAGTAATCTTTGTCCATCCTACTAGGCAATTATTGTTAAACAACCTTTACACAAATGACCAAAGGAACTCTTTGCTGTAATGTAAAAAATGTCCTAAGCAATAAAAATTGTAGAACGGTCTGCACTGCTTTTCTTTTTCGTAAAGCTTTTCTTCTTTTCTTATTTCTCCTTTGCTATTAAACACTGCAGTTCATCATTCCCTTACATAAAAAGCGCACATTTTGACTCTGTAAGATTAAGGCGGAGTTTTCCCTATTGCTTCTGCATATTACTGTTTATAGAGTTATTTGATAAAATTTTGCATTATGTTTTTATTCAACACTATCCCCGATGCTTTGAGGCTCTCATCTTTAATTTCTGAATTAAAAAAAAAACATTTAAAGGGACTCAGTACCCCTATACTGTCAATGTTAATTTGCACAGGTTCATGTACCTTTTTCTGAAAATCTATTAAAGATACAATTATGAACATTTTCTGTACCTTAAGTAGACTATTTTCTCTATACTGAAGTAAAATTTTGCAGAAAGAAAGCTTAGTTTTTTTTTTTTTTTTTGGGCAATCACGATTGCTTATTGCTTTCATTTGACTGTTTTGAGGTCCTATCATTTTATCTTCCCGCCAGCACCCTCTGCACATCACCATCGACCGACTCCTCACGATGCTGCTCCTCTAGCGAAAACCGTCTCCAGGTTGCGTCCATGTCCTACACTTACACGCATACATACACGCAAGTACACACAAACACTTTCACATACTCAAACACCTACACATATACACACAACTACCCACACACTCATGCCTGCATACAGACACAAACACATATGTGAGCAGGCATATACACATACATACACATTCCCCCCTCCCCCACACAAACACTCATACACACAACTACCCACACACTCATACCTGCACACAGACACAAACACACGTGCCTACACACATACACATACCCCCTACACACAAACACACGTCCCCCCCCCCCCCACACACATAAACACACACACACTCGTGATTGCGAAAAACATAATTTGAACTCAAAAGGTCAAAATTCAAATTTTTTTTTTTTTTAAATTCTAATATGTAAGTCACTGTATTTTTTTCAAACAATACCATTTTGTAACACAAAATACGTTCCATAAAAAATATTTTTTGAATATATGAAAAAAATTACTTTGGGATATGCATCTAGACGTATGGAACAGCTGGTAAAAATTTCAAAGCCTAAAAGAACTTGGTTTCTGAGAAAAAGGAACATTTAGTTTCAAAAATACCATTTCAGGGTATTGAAGTTCAAAGGGAAAAATCATAGGATCCAAGTAGTTTACATTTTCTAAAGCTTATTTTAACTTACTTCTAATACGAGCACGATCAAGAAGTTTGTATCATTTAAAAGGTATTGAAATGGAGTTTCAAAATACATAAAAATCAAACAATCGAATTTTTGAACGTATTTAGGGTACTGACTCCCCTTAAAAAATTTCAACGGCCACTTCTAAAAACTTTCTACCACGTGCAGCCGTGGCGGGTAACACTAGTCAAACAAATACCATTTAGTTCCGATTTATTGATTTTTTATCTAAACTTTGAATTTAAGGTATACTGATAGATGTTGAAAAAATAAAATGCAATTAATATGACGAGATAACGAGTATTCCATTATCTCGTCATATTGATTAGTTATTTATTAGTTTATCTAGTCATTTGTTTATCTAGTCATATTTATTATATTACTAGCTGTACCCGACGCGGTTGCTACGCCAACAAAAAAATACATCATTGTACTGATTTTCATGACAATCGGTTGAACGGGTCAGAAGATGCTACTCTGCAGTGCCACCTGGTGGCGAGTGGCTTCAATGAGCATATTATGCACCTTTTCCGTGGAAAAAAACATATATATAGCAATTTTCATAATAATCGGTCCAGGTATCAAGTGAAGCCGTGACTATACTCAAATTTTGTACTCACGCAGTTTGCAAGATCAATCAATCGCTAAAAATATCAAATAGAAAAACTTTTAAATCCCCCCGTTGCATGAAAAGCCATAAAACAATAAAGAAAGAATTTATTTGTTCAAACTCAAGAAAAATGGCAACAGCTAACTTCTTATCAATGAGATCTTTCACGCGAATTAATTTCTGCAGGCGATAATTTTATTCGTATTTATCCAATGGATTGTGACTTAAATTGGAATAAAAAAGGAACTATCGATCGGATTTTTTTCGAACTGGTCTATAAACATTCCCAGTACCAAAAATAATAAACGGTGAAAGTTTCAGCCAAATCTGCCGGGTAGTTTTTGAGTTCATGGATGACATACAGACAAACATTCATTTATATATATATAGATAGATATTGGCTATACTTGAGCACAACTGTGAAAAAAATAGGGATAAGGAAAAATAAATATACTTGTGCAGAAAAAAAGAATTGTGCAACGTCAAATCGCACTAATTAAGAGAACTGCAAATTTGTGTGACTTAAAGTTGCAATATTTCCTTTTAAGAGATATGGATATTTTCTTATGAGAGAAAAAAAATCGGGCAAAGGATCAAAAGCACAGAACAAAACAAATGTTAGAGAATAAATTAATGAGTTGTTAGAAAATTATTTTCCGACTATACTGAATAATTATCCATACTTAAAATATCACAAAAATTTTTCACTTAATTACATATTTTATTTCTTTATATCATTTTGTTATTTTAATGAGTTGCTGTGAATGATTATTTCAGATTTTAAATCATAGTATAACTCTGGTGGTGGTTCGTTTTTTTTTTGTTTTTTTTTTTTTTTTTTGTGTGTGTTTTTATTTGACTGATTCTGCTATCACAGCGATCATGGGGTTCATGATGTTGGATAGTGGTAAAAGAATTTTAGTTATTATGATAACAATTTTATGTGTCTTTACTTTTCTGCATTTCCCCTCTCTAGGTGGTACTAAAAATTATAATTCAAATTGAATATTGAAAATAAGAAGAAAAAAACCGGTTTATGTTAGAATCATGAAATTCCCAGGGTTTTAAAATTCCTAAGATGTAGGCAAAAAATTATAATGTAGCTAATTGCTATTCGTTAAATTCATTCACTTAAACCTTCAAGTTAAAAAACTATACTATTGATTTCTGTACGTGTGTCTGTTGGTATACTCGTAATCCTTTCTTTTCCGGACTAGCAATGTCTACCAGGTCAATACGGTACCGTTAGATGCAGGACACCCAGCGGAAGCATTCCGCCCTGTCTTACTACTAAGCCTTAAGGGGCCAGAGATGTGCGACCAGACATCCAAGGGTAAAAAATAAAAAAAATCATCAATGTTCCCCCCACTTCAGGTGGCGAGCGAAACGAGCTGGGTGTGGAGCCCCTAATATGATGGTACTATAGTACGATATTAGTAATACTAGGTGTCAAAGCACCCTGCACGTTATCGCTTGTCAGCGCCATAACTGCGTCGGATTGTTTCACGATCCACATACAGATCGGCTGGACTACGATAACGTGGGCGCTCGGTACGACAGAGGTTAAATAACGGAGTTTTGGCAGAATCTTTTGGGACTGTTAATGTAATTTAATGATTTTTGTTTTCATTTATGAGGGGAGGGAGGCACTTTAAATTTTAATGGAACTTTTTGAAATTTTTCGTAGCTTAATTTCTATATTTGGTGGGGTTTTCTTATTTTAATGAAGCACTCTTGGAAAGGTAGGCTGTGGGACCAAGAGTTTTAAAACTCGCTTCGATCACATTACGCTAACGGGGAAATTATTATAACGTGAGAAACTCGGTTTGTATTCAAAGTGTTTCGAAAAACTAATCAAAACAAAGAGCATAATTCGCAACTCTAATAAACTATAGGCGGCGTTGCAACCACTGTCTTATGGCGGATGAAAAAGGTAAAACAAACAGATGCCTTAACTTATAACTTGCCATGAAGCTTAATGAATGACAGTAATTTTTCATCGGGTTTGGGGAAAGCTTTCTTTTCTATTCTTCTGAAATTACATTACACCACAAATTCTCTGAAGGATGTAATTTACTCCAAAGAAAACACGTGGAATGGAATGTTTTACCTTTTTCTTTAGTATTATTAACCACCGCAAGGTAGCGTATTCGAGCTCTGGAGTTGCGAATTGTTTATGAAATTCTGCCAGAAATAGTGTCGCTGAAATTAAAAATTAAAACACAACAAACCTAATCTAAAATTTAAGCAAACTACAACTTCCATTAAAAAAAATTGAAAAACGCGATATAAATGAAAAAAACCTTTTAAATGAAAAATAATGCGCCAAATATTCTCATTTAAAAAAATAAATAAATAAATATTCCGTGAAAAAATGTATAATTTAAGAATAAAGAACAGAAATGGCAACAGTAATTTCAGCAATGAAGAGTTTTTTCACTAACTTGTCAAGTTCTACGTTAGTAAAACTCTCCCAAGTATTTCATTATTCAGTTTGTGAATTAACATAATTTTCTTTTCGCTCGTTTGAATTATTTTGAGATTGGCACGAAGAGATTTTGGACACAATTATGGTGAGTTTACAGAAATACGGGCACCAAAGTCATTCTAAAAGGGTATTAGAACTTTTGCCAAATAAATTGAGCCATCAAAACCGAAGTCCCATTACAAATGCAACAAGATCCGCCAAGTACATATTAAAACACCACTAAACTTATCTCGCAATTTTTATGAAACACAACTGATACAATGATACAGTTCGTACAATGAAACAAACACCAGCCTTGATCACTTTTATGAAACACAACTGATACAATAATACAGTTCATACAATGAAAAAAAAAAAAACACCAGCATTGATCATTGTTTCATTACTTTTAAGTTTATTTCATTAAATTCTCACAATCGCTTTCGAGCAGAATTTCGAGCAAAGAAAGGTCGTATATTTTTCAATGTCTCTTTTGTTTGTATTGTCCTGGAAAAATAAACATAATATTGTTTTTAGGTATGGTCTCTATGGAAACGTAAAAAGAGTAGTCGATGTTTTTAGTGAACAAAATTAACTGTGTTCAGATTTTTCTTTTTTTCTTTTTTAAACGCGATGGATTCCGCTTTTATTGTTTGATTCTTTGGAAGCCATAAAAAGCTTACCTTAAATGATAAGAGCATGCACGTATTTGAATACAACTAATCAATTCTTATTCGCGCTAAAATGACGCAACCGGATATTAATTTCAGTCTGGAATATCAGCTGTCTTTGGAACTACTTGTACGATTAGGAGCACGCATTTTATATTAGATAATACCAGCAATGTATGCGATAAAGCTTCGTGTTTCAATAAAAGATCTAAAACTTGTCTAAAAGGAATGCAATAAGAAAACTTAACTTGTCTAAAAGGAATGCTGTAAGAAAACGTAACTTGACTAAAAGGAATGCTATAAAAAAACTTCTTAAATTCTCTGAAAGGATTGCTATAAGAAAACTTCTCAACTTGTCTAAAAGGATTTCTTTTAGAAAACTTCTTAACTTGCCTAAAAGGATTTGTATAAGAAAACTTCTTAACTTCTCTGAAAGAATTGCTATAAGAAAACTTCTTAACTTGTATAAAAGGAATGCTATAAGAAAACTTCTTAACTTCTTTAAAAGGAATGCTATAAGTAAACTTCTAAATTGTCTAAAAGGATTGCTATAAGAAAACTTCTTAACTTCTTTAAAAGGAATGCTATAAGAAAACTTCTTAACTTCTTTAAAAGGAATGCT
Organism: Uloborus diversus; assembly: GCF_026930045.1. NCBI lineage: Eukaryota > Metazoa > Arthropoda > Arachnida > Araneae > Uloboridae > Uloborus > Uloborus diversus. Next base: position 256,254,696 of record NC_072731.1, read on the forward strand.
ATAAGAAAACTTCTAACTTGTCTAAAAGGATTGCTGTAAGAAAACTTCTTAACTTCTCTGAAAGGATTGCTATAAGAAAACTTCTTAACTTGTATAAAAGGATTGCAATAAGAAAACTTCTTAACTTCTTTAAAAGGAATGCTATAAGTAAACTTCTAAATTGTCTAAAAGGATTGCTATAAGAAAACTTCTTAACTTCTCTGAAAGGATTGCTATAAGAAAACTTCTTAACTTGTATAAAAGGATTGCAATAAGAAAACTTCTTAACTTCTCTGAAAGGATTGTTATAAGAAAACTTCTTAACTTCTCTGAAAGGAATGCAATACGAAACTTTCTTAACTTGTCTGAAAGGATAGAATAAAGAGAGCTTCTTAACTTGTATAAAAGGGATGCTTTAAGAAAACTTCTTAACTTCTTTAAAAGGAATGCTATAAGAAAACTTCTTAACTTCTCTGGAAGGATTGATTTAAGAAAGCTTCTTAACTTGTATAAAAGGGATGCTTTAAGAAAACTTCTTAACTTGTCTAAAAGGAATGCTAAAAGGAAACTTCTTTCAATTCATATTGCAAAGTTTTTTCTTCAGTTTTCTTCGCCGTTAGTAACACAGTGGGATTGACAAGTACATTGAAAATATAGATTTCGAGTCAAAAGAAAAACACAACGAAGCATTACGCGTAATGGTGTTCCAAAGCATCGAAGATCAATTTTATCCAATTTTCTTTGTTTTCTCTTTATTCGGAATTATCGATCACAACTGTGAGAAACACAGAGATCAACCGTTGACACAACTTTTATTGGCAATTATTTACTTCTTTGAAATCTCCCTTATTTTTATGTTGGCATCCTCTGTGCTAGCAATGATAATTGTCAAGGATACTCTTGATGGATTAACCTATTTTTCAATGACAATGTCATTCTATATTCAACTACCTCTTCGTATTGACATGTGCATTCGAAAAAATAAAATGGCCAGAATCGTAAAAATAATTTCGAAAGCTTTTCAGCTGTCCTATCGAGAAAAAGAAATTAAGTTGAAAGGAAAAATGATGCTTATTATCACTATTATTATTGCATATAAAGTTTACTGTATAATTTTGGCCGCAAAGCATGAAGGATCTCGAAGTTTGCTGGGAAAATTTCTTCGATTGACTCAGGCTCTGTTTCTGAGAAATATCGAAGATTTGTTTCTTGTATTCTTTTACAGTGTATTTTATGTTTTTAGAATCACGTTAGAAAACTACTCCCATCATATTAAGAAACATATCGTTGGACGTGCTCAAAAAATAAATTACGACAGTTTGCTGTTTGTTCATAATCAAATCACGGACGCCTTCTTAGAAGTTAAAAAAGAGTTAAGCCTCTCCGTGTGCCTACTTGTTATACAGATTATGGCTGAAATATTTCTAAGAACATATGATTTCGTTTATGAGACGCTTCCAATGATACAAAGAGACACAATTGTTGGGATTGTGCCTTTATTTCGACTGATCGCTTTTCAGTATTCCATTTTCTCTCTCATGAAGGCAACTGGAGAAGTTGAAACTACTGTAAGCTACTTGCTGACGGACGAGGACAACTCAGTGAAGGTATTACGCTTGTATGAAAAGGTGCACCCCAGACGGTTCGTGATTCATATTTTTGGACACATCCCACTAACGGAAGGTTTTCTTTTATCTGCACTGGGAATTTTAGCTTCTTATGGCATCACGATTGGTACGTTTGATTATACTGCATGCAGGATTAATGCAAATCAGGTTGTTTTCAAAATTGCTAAGGGCATAGTGAGGTGGAATAAATTTGAACAAGGCTTTTTTTCTTACGCGCGTAATATTACAGAGTGAGGTTTCTTGTTGTGTGACATGTTGAGAGAGTATGTCAGGAGTGTGAGAACTGTGACTATGTGTTCATTGCGACTGTGATCATGCCTGAGATTAAGGTTCCCTCCTCGACACTGCCGTCCTACCCTAAAAAGCAAATAGGCAAAACACAAACAGGCAAAAAATCTGCATTGTTTCACTTTTTTCTTTTGCCCATTTACAGTTGCAACTCATTGCCTTTGTTTAGTACAATGATGCATGTTATCCTACAACGCTAGAAAGCAGTAAGAGCACTAAAATATAAACTTCGTAGATGCTCTGCGTTTCTACGTTGTGGCCTAACAAAGGAAGTTAAATGCTCGTTTTCTGGAAATTAACAGTTGGGACACACTGCTTTCTTAGTTCGGATGGCAGAATTGCTTATTATTAAGTTTCTTGCCCGGAGAAATTGCACTGTAAGAAAATTCCGAAATGCCTCAGCTGATTTCCAAGCAGCGTTCCGAGATTTCACAAGTTTTCACCAGCGTCTTGCGACAAACAAATATCTTTGCGAAGAGGTTTCCTCAATCTCTGTAAGTTTCATTAATGTAGAGTTAATCTTACTGTTTAAAAAAAATATTACAACAGTAAGATTGTACTTCTGTGGGCCTAAGAGCACTTCAACAATGTCAACTGGACACTTCACTTAGACACCAAACCAGTTCATAGCCAAAGAGCCACATGGATCGTGCTTTTCTATTTGTAATATTTGATAAAACAACTGCCCACATGGATCAGCTTCGCGTTCCGTAGGTTGGGTAGCACTGTAATTAGAGCATTTCTTTTATATGTATTAAAAATGACACTAAAATGTGCTCACTTTGAGGAAAATAAGTAGGAAAGCTTGGTATAATTATAACAAAAAATTTTCCTACGACTCGGTTCAAGGTATTCAAGAATGTCTTCGGAAAATTAACGTCAATATATAACAATTTATTGGACGAAAGAAAAAACATCTTACCTCTGTGTCGTTTTCAAATCTCGAGAATGCTTTCGGCCTCTGATTCAGGGCATAGAACCTGGGTTTCTTCGGAAGAGGTGGTCGGGTTTCGATGGTACAGTACTGTCCTTGAATTTGCGAATTTGGCGATACGGTGTCCAGGCACTGATCATAGGACCCAAAAGATGCCACCGATCCTGTAGAATCTGCCACTGTGATCGTCAAACAAATGCAAATTATATCAAGTTTGTGACTGGAAGTTAAACAAAGATGATAAAACAGAAGTTACTCTTAATTGTTTAACTCATGGGTTCTCAAACTTTTTAGACTCACTCTCTCTTTGTAGAATTAGAATGTTCTCACGGCACCCTAGTCCATATCTATTATACGAGTTAAGTGCGCTAAATGAAGCCTTTCTAAGGTTCATACCCTAATATTTCTCATATTTATGGTTGAATTCTCTCCAGCTTTTGCATATTCATCAAATGACTTATTAAAAATAATTTAAAAAAATTCAAACCAAGTGAATATTTAAGTTATAATTGCCGTTTACCAGCAATTTCGACACAGAAAGGCGACTTGAACTTAAAAGAAACATGGGTCCATAATAAAGCCACAATCCTGGGGAAAGATTTTTTTAGAAAAACAAAAACGCTAAAAATTACTATCAAATGAAAAAGAATTTAAAAATTCTTTAATATCAATATGAAAACACATTCAACCACATTTGCTACTGTAATCCATTATTGATAACCTCTAAAACATTACCAAAAATTCCATATTTACTTCCATGGAAAGGAAAAAGACCAGTCATCAATTTTGGGGTAACTAATAATTTGTAATTTTCTGGGGGGGTTTTTGAGCAATCACGATTGCTTATTGTTCTCACTTGACTGTTTTGATGTCCTTTGATTTTATTTTCCCACCGCCACCCTTCGCACCATCACCGCCGACCGGCTCCTCACGATGCTGCTCCTATAGCGAAAGCCGTCTCCAGGTTGCATCCATGTCCTACACACACATACATACGCAACTACACACACACACACGCACGCACACACATACACACACAAACACATACGCACACACATACAAACAACTACCCACACATTCATGCCTGCACACAGACACAAACACATATGCCTACACACTCATACACATACCCCCCCCCCATACACACACACATTCATACACACAACTACTCACACACTTATGCCTGCACACAGACACAAACACACATGCCTACACACACATACACATACCCCTACACACAACACACATACCTCCTCCAACAAACACACACACCTACATACACACACTCGTGATTGCGAAAAACATAATTTGAATTCAAGATGTCAAAATTCAAATTAATTTTTTTTCCCTTTTTTTTTTTTTTTCTCCTTCGCACAGCTCATTGCACTGAATCATATTCTCCATCCGATACTCCGGTGTCATATTATAAGGACACTTTCACGAGAAAAATCACTGTACACAACGACATTTTTTTTTTCCCCCAATTCGTTAACTTGATCAATTGAGCTTCAAGAACAATTAACAGATTTTTTTATACCATTTAACTGCAATGAATTAAGAAGAAACAAAATTTACTGTAAAATAAGATCAAGTAATTTTTACATCACCCTTCTGTATAACTTTTACTTCACTGTTGTTTGGTAATATTTTTTTTTTTTTTTTTTTGACAACGCTTTATCATAAATTAGGCTTTCTGATGACGATGAAGGCACAATCTAGCGAATTTTTGCTTCGCTATATCAAAAAAGGGTGGAGGGGGCCGTGGTAGCCCGATCAGTAGAGTGTCGGATTCGGGGCCGGAGGGTCCTGGGTTCGAACCTTGATGGTCGAAGACCCACCGTCGTCATTAAAGGGGACTGGGCGACGTTAAATATGCTCGTGGTCTCAATGTCCTCCAAGTGAAACGATATCTCTGGGGGTGCTAGTACTAGGTAGCTATTAGCTCCTGGACTAGTTCTAAATTTTCATTAACTGTTCGATCCGGTGATGGTGCTGCCATCTATCGGTATATAAAATAATGGAGGCAAGGCACTTAGTATGCAGTCCTCGACATAAATACAGTTGTAGTCAGTAGTGACTCTGAATAGGAATAGGAAAAAAGGGTAGGCCGGATGGTCTTTCTGGTTCACATAGCCTTATTTGGTGCACCCAGATTTCTTCTGTATCATCATGAAAACTTTGCGACACCCTTCTCTTCATCCTACGGCATCCCCTACGGCAAAAATCCTAACCGAAGAGTAAACTGCAGGCCATAGCTATATCATTGCAATGAAAGCAAAGAACTTGTCTGCTACAGTCTGGAATAATAATAAACCTAACTTTAAGAGAGTTCATTTCTGCATAGAAAGAACAATTAGTAATTGGAGGAGTTGCAGAGTTAGGCTACCGTAACGCTGTACAGGGTTGTCCAAATTAAAGTTCCCCAACTCAGAGGCCTGTGCAGGAAGTTCTATGGGTCATAATGTGATGAAATTTTGGAAACAGACACTTCAGATCATGCGCTCATGATTTATTTTTTAAAAAAATAGTACTAAAAGTTGCCGATAGATGGTGCTGTAACACAAGTAATTGGGGAAAATTGCATATTTCAACAACGTGATTTGCAGAAAAAAAGCTTCTGCGCAACGTATGCAAAAGATGAGCCCTACAAAAGTGGAAGGTGGAAGACAGGCGCTGCATAGGCAGTTATTTTCAACCTCGCTGGTACACAATGGTGACTTTGAAGGACAAAGCTCTATTGGTCAAACTTTTTTACCAGAATGACGAGAACTCATGTGCTGCTTTAAGAGCATTCCGTCGGTTGAAGAACATGCGCCGAGGACCGATGTCACCACGCGCTTTAAGAGATGATGAGGAAGTTCCAAAGATCTGGACAACTGGGAATTTTGCCAGGTAGAGGACGCCATGCTGTGAATTCTGCACGCGTAGAAGACGTTGCTTTGGCGGTCGTGGATACCACTAGACAATCGCCACATGGTGTTGTCAGTGTGCCATGTGTTTCTCGTGCTGTGGATATGCCCTATACGACCGTCTGGCGTGTGATGCGTCGAATCCTACGCTATTTTCCTTACAAAATCCATAGTCTTCATCAGCTGTCAGACGGGGACCCTGTGGTTCGGGAAACATTTGCGCTGCAGTTCCTTTGGACGGATGAGGCCCATTTTCACCTGAATGGTCAAGTGGATGCGCACAACTGCCGCATTTGGGCAAGTGAAAACCCGCAAGCAATTCATCAAGGGCCCTTGCACCCTGCAAAGGTTACGGTATGGTGCGGTTTCACTGCAACATTCATCATGAGGCCTTATTTTTTTGAAGAGGTGACTCCAAGAGGATTCGAAACATGCTCTGACACAGGAAGACGATATCAGGACATGTTGACAACGTTTGTGATTCCTGAACTGCAACAACGTGGCCACCTCCAGGGCACGATATTTATGCAGGATGGTGCACCTCCCCATATTCTTCTGGGCGTTCAACAGGTGTTACGGACAACTTTCACTAATGCACGTGTGATCAGCCGCTGTTTCCCAACAGATTGGCCTACTCGCTCGCCTGATCTCACCCCATACGACTTTTGTATATGGGGATTTTAAAAAGATTTAAGTCTACCGAGAAAATCCAGCAACCTTGGCAGATCTGAGACTCAATTATTCAGAATGTGCGTGGTATTAATGTGCACTTATTGCGTTCCGCTGTGGAACACACTGCTTTACGGATGGAAAAAGTTGTGGAGAACCACGGCAGACATATAGAACATCTATAGAATGTCTTGTTGATCTGCAACGCCACCTATCGGAACTTCAGGTATTATTTTTTTATACATATATAAATCACGAGCGCATGATCTGAATTGTCTGTTTCCAAAATTTCATCACATTATGACCCATAGAACATCCTGCACAGGCCTCCGAGCTGGGGAACTTTAATTTGGACAACCCTGTACTATATTGCGAAGAATTCTTACATTCACTCTTTCTTACTTGAATCTTAGTAATACGAGCTGTTGTTTACCTCGAGTGTGGTTTATTTTTCTGAATAAAATATATTTTTTGCTTCATTCTATACAGAAACGGAAAAATGTTTATTTTAAAATAACGTAGGACGTTCTAAATGTTTTTGAGGAAAAAAAAAGCGACTTCTGTCGAATGTTGTTCATTTGAACAAGTCTAAAACTGCATTGGCCGCCAAATACGAAATGACAGTGCCAACGGTGGTCCACGCTTTTTCGCAATTCGGCCTACTTAGTTTAACAAATCGAAATATTTGACTCTTTGTATATTGAATTTCATCTTATCAATGCAGAAAGTTTTAATCTTTATCAATCCTACTTCTCTTTTTAGCAAAACCACTACGATAGTGTGTCTCCGATAAATTGAAGCTTGACCTTGACGATGTTTACTTACTTTTAGAGAGTTCTGTGGAGAAAAGGACGTGTTGGTACGTATTTCAAGTAGAATAATTCCGCAAAACTGCTACGAATGTAACCAAACTCAATCATCGCAAACCATCCATCCCTACAGCCCCTAAAAGAAGCAAACATCGTCAAGATCAAGCTTTATCATGTCAGAGCCACATTATGACTCAATTTCGTAAAAATATGTCTCAAATCCTTTTTGAAATAAGCGATTCAACTGCATTTTGAACCCAGCTGCAGGTCTCTTCGTATTACTGCGTTTCATCTTTTACAGACCATTTTCTTCACTTCGGCGTTGCAGATCGTAAGAATGTACAGGGTGTGGCACGGAAACTTCCCTTTTTAAAAATTGAATAAAAAGTTTTATATACCTAAAAAGTCTATATTATTATTATTTTTCTATAACACATAATGGGAGATTATGCTTTACACTGTTTTGAAAACAATATCTTGTAAGCGTTACCCTCCATTGTCACTGCACTGATTCAGTCGAGCTTGGAAGTTTTGGTCAACTCTTTGGAGCATGTCGACCGGTATATTGTCAGTTTCGGCTCGGATGCGTTTCTTCAGGGTCCTCCATGGTTCGTGGACGACCGTTATAAACCCGTTCCATCAGATAACCTCACAAGAAATAGTCACAGGGAGCTAAATCGGGCGATTTTGCAGGCCAGTTTAGAAAGACGGAGGGGCCTGTGTGGCCCCTCGCGTAGTTTGTTGTTTAATAACTCGGATAATATCTAACGGAACTTAATGGAATTTTCTGACTTTTCATTATATGACACTATTTGAATGCTTGTTTAATCATTCAACCATTCGCCTCATAGTACTGTAAATATTGATCCTTATACCTAGAAAGACGGGAGGGACCTAAGCTTTTTTGCAATTAAATTTTTTTTTCTTTCTTTCTCCTAATTGGTCTAGCATAAAAGAAGGCCATTCTCTCTGGTTTAACCTGTAACTTTCGCTTTATACAGCCAGTTGGATATCCAAATGCTATAAACAGTACTGACTGCTTACCAGCCTAATGGTAGCCATTGCTCTTGAAAAGAAAAACTGATCCAAGCTTTTGGCCAGTATAGAGAGAAAAACTAAAAATAATTAAGTACTAAGTTTTTATTTAGTCATGAAAGAAGGTGTATTGGGCATGTGGACCCACTCAGGAGGAATTTTTAAAAGAATTCACTCCAAAAATGGGTAGGGGCCGTACTGGCCCCTTCAGTCTTTCTAGGTATACAGAAAATGTCAGTATCGAGCGACTGGTCGAAAAACACGCCTCCACAGTAAAAGCGGGATGCTCTCGACCAAAGCATGATGGCAAATGAAAGCATGATGTAACTAAACTTCCCATTCAGCTCTTTCCGTTGAACCTCTCCCTTCCACTCTGTGATGTTCGACTCTTTGTGCGCGCCAAATTCAAAAAAAAATTAATTTGAGTTTTTACATCTTGAATTCAAATGTTTCTCGCAATCACGAGTGTGTGTATGTAGGCGTGTGTGTTTGTGTGTGGGGGTATGTGTTTGTGTGTAGGGGTATGTGTATGTGTAGGTAGGCATGTGTGTTTGTGTCGGGGGGGATGTGTATGTGTGTGTAGGGGCATATGTGTTTGTGTCTGTGTGCAGGCATGAATGTGTGGGTAGTTGTGTGCATGTGTGTGTGTATGTTTTTGTGTGTGTATGTGTGGATGTCTGTATGTATGCGTGTGTGCATGTGTGTGTGTGTTTGTGCATGTGTGTGAAGGTGTAAGTTGGTGTATGTGTGTGTATGTGTTTGTGTGTGTGTGTGTGTGTGTGTAGTTGTGTATGTATGGGCGTGTGTGTAGGACATGGATGCAACTTGGAGACGGCTTTCGCTAGAGGTGCAGCATCGTGAGGAGCCCGTCGACGGTGATGCTGCAGAGGGTGGCGGTGCGAAAATAAAATCAAAGGACATCAAAACAGTCAAGTGAGAACAATAAGCAATCGGGATTGCTCAAAAAAGAAAAAAAAAAAGAAATTTCCCACGCCCCACACTGTATTTTTTGCTCGTGAAAGGGACACTGAAATATTTCTCCGCATGGCAGAAAATGACAACTTCACATATGCATTTGGTATCCTGATAATTTTCGAATGTACCGAGTGTTATGAACAATTTTTTTCAGGCATTACCATTATAAAAGCAAATTACAATGTTCACTTAATCACGAAAACCACGAAAATTGCATGAAGTAAAAACTTCACAATGTTCATCACAGCTGAAACGACTTCATTTTTCTACTCGATCCCCAAAAATCACACTAATATTACACTTATCAGTTTTTGTTAGAATTTAGATTTAGTTTCTTTAAAACAATTTTGGGGCAAATTTTGCCAAGTATAGGTCTAGTTTTGCTATCAAAAAAATCTCAATAAATCGATGTGTCGATAAGCAAGAGTATAAATACATGAATTGCACCGCCAGCACAGTCATTTCCAGCCGAGGACTGCAGTTTCGTGCTTAATAGCACTCATCAGCCCGGCATAGGAAAGTGACTGAGCTGGAGATGGAAAACCTCTTAAGGAAGCCAAGAGTGCCAAACAAACTGGTAGCTAATATAGAATTAGCGCAGACCAGACGAGTGACCAGAAGCAATGGCTCGGTTCAACTCCAGGATTGCAAGCAAGGCATGGTTTGGTATATTCAGTCAATAAGCACGAAACTGCAGTCCTCGGCTGGAAATGACTGAGCTGGCGGTGTATTTCATGTAATTCCAATATGTTTATCCTTCACTTTGTGTTTTCCTGTATTTCTCCATTTGATACATTACTTCCATACATAGTTTTTCCCGTTGGTAAATTTATTGCTAATTTATGCAGAGTGATTTCATTTTTGGACTTTTTGCATTGTTTATGGGTTTTCTTGGAAAATTTATTACTAAACGGTTTTTTCCTGATGGAATTATATAATAAATTATGCCTCCAGGTGTCATTTTATCTTTTTTCGTTTTTGTTTAATTTCTATTTTTTGATATTTATACTATCTCCTGATCCACCGTGTTGCTTTTCTCGGATGACTTTTCATCCAGAAGCTCACACTTCTTAGCATTGAAAAAGGTGTTCCTTCTAACACCAAAACACGTGTCTGCAATAATTTTGCAATTTTTGTGCTTCACAACGTTGGATTACTAACTGTTCTAATTTTCAGCACAAAGGTATTTATTCGTTATTAAATACCATTTAGTTCCGATTTATTGATTTTTTATCTAAACTTTGAATTTAAGGTATACTGATAGATGTTGAAAAAATAAAATGCAATAAATGTGACGAGATAACAAGTATTCCGTTATCTCGTCATATTGATTAGTTATTTATAAGTTATTTATTAGTTTATCTAGTCATATATATTATATCATATTGGCTACTTGAGCACAACCGTGAGAAAAATAGGGATAAGGAAAAGTAAATATACTTGTGCAGAAAAGAAGAATTGTGCAACGTCAAATCGCACTAATTAAGATAACTGCAAATTTGTGACTTAAAGTTGCAATATTTCCTTTTAAGAAATATGGATATTTTCTTATGAGAGAAAAAAAATCGGGCAAAGGACCAAAAGCACAGAACAAAACAAATGTTAGAAAGTAAATTAATGAATTGTTAGAAATTTATTTTCTGACTATACTGAATAATTCTCCATACTTAAAATATCACAAAATTTTTTCACTTAATTACATATTTTATTTCTTTATATCATTTTGTTATTTTAGTTCGTTGCTGTGAATGATTATTTCAGATTTTAAATCATAGTATAACTCTGGTGGTGGTTCGTATTTTTTTGTATTTTTATTTGACTGATTCTGCTATCACAGCGGTCATGGGGTTCATGATGTTGGATAATGGTAAAAGAATTTTCGTTATTATAATAAAAATTTTATGTGTCTTTACATTTCTGCATTTCCCCTCTCTTGGTGGTACTAAGATTTGTAATTCAAATTGAACATTGAAAATAATAACAAAAAAACCGGTTTGTGTTAGAATCATGAAATTCCCAGGGTTTTTAAATTCCTAAGATGTAGGCAAAATATTATAATGTAATTGCTATTCGTTAAATTCATTCACTTAAACCTTCAAGTAAAAAAAAAAACTACACTATTGATTTCTGTACGTGTCTCTGTTGGTATACTCGTAATCCTTTCTTTTCCGGACTAGCAATGTCTACCAGGTCAATACTGGTACCGTTATATGGGGGGGGGCAGGACACCCAGCGGAAGCCATTCCGCCCTGTCTTACCCCTCTAAGCATTAAGGGGCCAGAGATGAGCGACCGGACATCCAAGGGTTAAAAATTTAAAAAAATTATCAATGTTCCCCCCACTTCAGGTGGCGACCGGAGGTTGGCGAGCGAAACGAGCTGGGTGCGGAGCCCCTAATATGATGGTACTACAGTATGTTATTAGTAATACTGGGTGTCAAAGCACCCTGCTCGCTATCGCTTGTCAGCGCCATAACTGCGTCGGATTGTTTCACGATCCGAGCTCGCTCCACATACAGATCGGCTGGACTACGATAACGTGGGCGCTCGGTACGACAGAGGTTAAATAACGGAGTCTTGGCAGAATGTTTTGGGACTTTTAATGTAATTTAATGCTTTTTGTTTTCATTTATGGGGGGAGGGAGGCACCTTAAAATTTTTTGGAACTTTTTGAAATTTTTCGTAGTTTAATTCCTATATTTGGTGGGGTTTTCTTATTTTAATGAAGCACTTGGAAAGGTAGGCTGTGGGACCAAGACCTTTAAAACTCGCTTCGATCACATTACGCTAACGGGGAAATTATAACGTGCGAAACTCGGTTTGTATTCAAAGTACTCGACGTCAAATCCCGCTTATCACAAATTTGCCATTTGAACTGCGCTTGCGCGCGGACTTAGTTGATTTCAAAAATCTTGCTAACATTAATTACAAACATTTCGAATTTGGTAATAAATATGAGATGGCAACAGATAAAAATTAGAAATCGAAGTTTTCTCTGATTTAGTTTCTAGGCCTAGGTAAAGATTGAATTTTGCGTCTTAATTATTAATGGATTCGGTGTCTGATTTGTTTGTCCCTTTTCAGGACCAAATTTTTAACCTCAGAAGAGCGTACTAGAATTGCAGCATCACTTCTAATACAAAGCCGAACCCTCAACCTTAATAAAAATGTATAATACTAAGTTATTTACGCCTAACGTAAATTATCCGCAAAACAAGGATTTCTGTACTAATATTATTGCAATCATTTTTGAAGTACACAACGTGTTTTAGATTATGTTAAATAAATATTTCCAAACTAATAAATATTGAAGTGTCATTTTTCTCTTAAGATTATCAGTTATTCATATTCGCAGTTTCGTATAATCACGAAATCGCTGTGAAAATATTCTAATCGCATTCATTAATTTGGTGGGACTCTTGCTCGGATTAAATATAAACAAGCAACACGAAATCTTAAAATAATAAGTCCAAAAAGCTCTGTCCGTGCGCAAGCGCAGTTGAAATGGCAAATTTGTGATAACCGGGATTTAACGTCTAGTAAGTTCTTCGGAAAACTAATCAAAACAAAGAGCATAATTCGCAACTCTAATAAACTACAGGCGGCGTTGCAGCCACTGTCTTTTGGCGAATGAAAAAGGTAAAACAAACAGATGCCTTAAATTATAACTTGCCTTGAAGCTTAATGAATGACAGTAATTTTTCATCGTGTTTGTGGAAAGCTTTCTTTTCTATTCTTCTGAAACTACATTACACCACAAACTGTCTGAAGGTTGTAATTTACTCCAAAGAAAACACGTGGAATGGAATGTTTTACCTTTTTCTTTAGTATTATTAACCACCGCAAGGTAGCGTATTCGAGTTCTGGAGTTGCGAATTGTTTATGAAAGGCTGCCAGAAATAGTGTCGTTGAAATTAAAAATTAAAACACAACAAACCTAATCTAAAATTTAAGCAAACTACAACTTCCATTTTAAAAAAAATTAAAAAACGCGATATAAATGAAAAAAACCTTTTAAATGAAAAATAATGCGCGAATATTCTCATTTAAAAAAAATAATAAATAAATATTCCGTGAAAAAATGTATAATTTAAGAAGAACAGAAATGGCAACAGTAATTTCAGCAATGAAGAGTTTTTTCACTAACTTGTCACGTTCTACGTTAGTAAAACTCTCCCAAGTATTTCATTATTCAGTTTGTGAATTAACATAATTTTCTTTTCGCTCGTTTGAATTATTTTGAGATTGGCACAAAGAGATTTTGGACACAATTATGGTGAGTTTACAGAAATACGGGCACCAAAGCCATTCTAAAAGGGTATCAGAACTTTTGCCAAATAAATTGAGCCATCAAAACCGAAGTCCCATTACAAATGCAACAAGATCCGCCAAGTACGTATTAAAACGCCACTAAACTTATCGCGCAATTTTTATGAAACACAACTGATACAATGATACAGTTCGTACAATGAAACAAACACCAGCCTTGATCACTTTTATAAAACACAACTGATACAATAATACAGTTCATACAATGAAAAAAAACACCAGCTTTGATCATTGTTTCATAACTTTAAAGTTTCTTCCATTAAATTCAACAATCGCTTTCAATCAGAATTTTGAGCAAAGAAAGGTCGTATATTTTTCAATGTCTCTTTTGTTTGTATTGTCCTGGAAAAATAAACATAATATTGTTTTTAGGTATGGTCTCTATGGAAACGTAAAAAAAGTAGTCGATGTTTTTAGTGAATAAAATTAACTGTGTTCAGATTTTTCTTTTTTTTCTTTTTTAAACGCGATGGATTCCGCTTTTATTGTTTGATTCTTTGGAAGCCATAAAAAGCTTACCTTAAGTGGTAAGAGCATGGACGTATTTGAATACAACTAATCAATTCTTATTCGCGCTAAAATGACGCAACCGGATATTAATTTCAGTCTGGAATATCAGCTGTCTTTGGAACTACTTGTACGATTAGGAGCACGCATTTTATATTAGATAATACCAGCAATGTATGCGATAAAGCTTCGTGTTTCAATAAAAATTCTAAAACTTGTCTAAAAGGAATGCAATAAGAAAACTTAACTTGTCTAAAAGGAATGCTGTAAGAAAACGTAACTTGTCTAAAAGGAATGCTATAAGAAAACTTCTTAAATTCTCTGAAAGGATTGCTATAAGAAAACTTCTCAACTTGTCTAAAAGGATTTCTTTTAGAAAACTTCTTAACTTGCCTAAAAGGATTTCTATAAGAAAACTTCTTAACTTCTCTGAAAGGATTGCTATAAGAAAACTTCTTAACTTGTATAAAAGGAATGCTATAAGAAAACTTCTTAACTTCTTTAAAAGGAATGCTATAAGTAAACTTCTAAATTGTCTAAAAGGATTGCTATAAGAAAACTTCTTAACTTCTTTAAAAGGAATGCTATAAGAAAACTTCTTAACTTCTTTAAAAGGAATGCTATAAGAAAACTTCTAACTTGTCTAAAAGGATTACTGTAAGAAAACTTCTTAACTTCTCTGAAAGGATTGCTATAAGAAAACTTCTTAACTTGTATAAAAGGATTGCTATAAGAAAACTTCTTAACTTCTCTGAAAGGATTGCTATAAGAAAACTTCTTAACTTCTCTGAAAGGAATGCAATACGAAAACTTCTTAACTTGTCTGGAAGGATTGATTTAAGAAAACTTCTTAACTTGTATAAAAGGGATGCTTTAAGAAAACTTCTTAACTTCTCTAAAAGGAATGCTATAAGAAAACTTCTTAACTTGTCTAAAAGGAATGCTACAAGGAAACTTCTTTCAATTCATATTGCAAAGTTTTTTCTTCAGTTTTCTTCGCCGTTAGTAACACAGTGGGATTGACAAGTACATTGAAAATATATATTTCGAGTCAAAAGAAAAACACAACGAAGCATTACGCGTAATGGTGTTCCAAAACATCGAAGATCAATTTTATCCAATTTTCTTTGTTTTCTCTTTATTCGGAATTATCGATCACAACTGTGAGAAACACAGAGATCAACCGTTGACACAACTTTTGTTGGCAATTATTTACTTCTTTGAAATCTCCCTTATTTTTATGTTGGCATCCTCTGTGCTAGCAATGATAATTGTCAAGGATACTCTTGATGGATTAACCTATTTTTCAATGATAATGTCATTCTATATTCAACTACCTCTTCGTATTGACATGTGCATTCGAAAAAATAAAATGGCCAGAATCGTGAAAATAATTTCGAAAGCTTTTCAGCTGTCCTATCCAGAAAAAGAAATTAAGTTGAAAGGAAAAATGATGCTTATTATCACTATTATTATTGCATATAAAGTTTACTGTATAATTTTGGCCGCAAAGCATGAAGGATCTCGAAGTTTGCTGGGAAAATTTCTTCGATTGACTCAGGCTCTGTTTCTGAGAAATATCGAAGATTTGTTTCTTGTATTCTTTTACAGTGTATTTTATGTTTTTAGAATCACGTTAGAAAACTACTCCCATCATATTAAGAAACATATCGTTGGACGTGCTCAAAAAATAAATTACGACAGTTTGCTGTTTGTTCATAATCAAATCACGGACGCCTTCTTAGAAGTTAAAAAAGAGTTAAGCCTCTCCGTGTGCCTACTTGTTATACAGATTATGGCTGAAATATTTCTAAGAACATATGTTTTCGTTTATGAGACGCTTCCAATGATACAAAGAGACACAATTGTAGGGATTGTGCCTTTATTTCGACTGATCGCGTTTCAGTATTCCATTTTCTCTCTCATGAAGGCAACTGGAGAAGTTGAAACTACTGTAAGCTACTTGCTGACGGACGAGGACAACTCAGTGAAGGTATTACGCTTGTATGAAAAGGTGCACCCCAGACGGTTCGTGATTCATATTTTTGGACACATCCCACTAACGGAAGGTTTTCTTTTATCTGCACTGGGAATTTTAGCTTCTTATGGCATCACGATTGGTACGTTTGATTATACTGCATGCAGGATTAATGCAAATCAGGTTGTTTTCAAAATTGCTAAGGGCATAGTGAGGTGGAATAAATTTGAACAAGGCTTTTTTTCTTACGCGCGTAATGTTACAGAGTGAGGTTTCTTGTTGTGTGACATGTTGAGGGAGTATGTCAGGAGTGTGAGAACTGTGACTATGTGTCCATTGCGACTGTGATCATGCCTGAGATTAAGGTTCCCTCCTCGACACTGCCGTCCTAACCTAAAACGCAAATGGGCAAAACACAAACAGGCAAAAAATCTGCATTGTTTCACTTTCTTTTGCCCATTTACAGTTGCAACTCATTGCCTTTGTTTAGTACAATGATGCATGTTATCCTACAACGCTAGAAAGCAGTAAGAGCACTAAAATATAAACTTCGTAGATGCCCTGCGTTTCTACGTGGTGGCCTAACAAAGGAAGTTAAATGCTCGTTTTCTGGAAATTAACAGTTGGGACACACTGCTTTCTTAGTTCGGATGGCAGAATTGCTTATTATTAAGTTTCTTGCCCGGAGAAATTGCACTGTAAGAAAATTCCGAAATGCCTCAGCTGATTTTCAAGCAGCGTTCCGAGATTTCACAAGTTTTCACCAGCGTCTTGCGACAAATAAATATCTTTGCGAAGAGGTTTCCTCAATCTCTGTAAGTTTCATTAATGTAGAGTTAATCTTACTGTTTAAAAAAAATATTACAACAGTAAGATTGTACTTCTGTGGGCCTAAGAGCACTTCAACAATGTCAACTGGACACTTCGCCTAGACATAAAACCAGTTCATGGCCAAAGAGCCACATGGATCGTGCTTTTCCATTTGTAATATTTGATAAAACAACGGGCCACATGGATCAGCTTCGTGGTCCGCAGGTTGGGTAGCACTGTAATTAGAGCATTCATTTTATAAGTATTGAAAATGACACTAAAATGTGCTCACTTTGAGGAAAATAAGTAGGAAATCTTGGTATAATTATAATAAAAAAATTTCCTAAGACTCGGTTCAAGATATTCAAGAATGTCTTCAGAAAATTAATTAACGTCAATATATAACAATTTATTTGACGAAAGAAAAAAACATCTTACCTCTGTGTCGTTTTCAAATCTCGAGAATGCTTTCAGCCTGTGATTCAGAGCATAGAACCTGGGTTTCATCGGAAGAGGTGGTCGGGTTTCGATGGTACAGTACTGTCCTTGAATTTGCGAATTTGGAGATACGGTGTCCAGGCACTGATCATAGGACCCAAAAGATGCCACCGATCCTGTGAGTACTTCAGTCACCATTTTCGCTGAAGAATCTGCCACTGTGATCGTCAAACAAATGCAAATTATATCAAGTTTGTGACTGGAAGTTAAACAAAGACGATAAAACAGAAGTTACTGTTAATTGTTTAACTCAGGGGTACTCAAACTTTTTCGCTCACTCACCCTTTGTAGAATTAGAACGTTCTCACGGCACCCTAGTCCATATCTATTATGCGAGTTAAGAGCGCTAAATGAAGCCTTTCTAAGATTCATACCCTAATATTTCTCATATTTATGGTTGAATTCTCTCCAGCTTTTGCATATTCATCAAATGACTTATTAAAAATAAAAAAAAAAATTCAAACCAAGTGAATATTTAAGTTATAATTGCCGTTTCCCAGCAATTTCCACACAGAAAGTCGACTTGAACTTAAAAGAAACATGGGTCCATAATAAAGCCACAATCCTGGGGAAGGATTTCTTTTGAAAAAAAAACGCTAAAAATTACTATCAAATGAAAAAGAATTTAAAAATTCTTTAATATCAATATGAAAACACATTCAACCACATTTGCTACTGTAATCCATTATTGATAACCTCTAAAACATTACCAAAAATTCCATATTTACTTCCATGGAAAGGAAAAAGACCAGTCATCAATTTTGGGGTAACTAATAATTTGTAATTTTCTGGGGGGGTTTTTTGAGCAATCACGATTGCTTATTGTTCTCACTTGACTGTTTTGATGTCCTTTGATTTTATTTTCCCATCGCCACCCTCCGCACCATCACCGTTGACCGGCTCCTCACGATGCTGCTCCTATAGCGAAAGCCGTCTCCAGGTTGCATTCATGTCCTACACACACGCGCATACATACACAACTACACACACACACACACGCACGCACACACATATACACACAAACACATACACACACAAACATGCACACACACATACAAACAACTACCCACACATTCATGCTTGCACACAGACACAAACACATACTCATACACATACCCCCCCCCCCACATACACACACACATTCATACACACAACTACTCACAAACATATGCCTGCACACAGACACAAACACACATGCCTACACACACATACACATACCCCTACACACATACACATACCCCTACACACAACACACATACCTCCCCACACAAACACACACACCTACATACACACACTCGTGATTGCGAAAAACATAATTTGAATTCAAGATGTCAAAATTCAAATTAATTTTTTTTTCTTTTTTTTTTTTTTTTTTTGAAACTCCTTCGCACAGCTCATTGCACTGGATCATATTCTCCATCCGATACTCCGGTGTCATATTATAAGGACACTTTCACGAGAAAAATCACTGTACACAACGACATTTTTTTTTTTTTCCCAATTCGTCAACTTGATCAATTGGGCTTCAAGAACAATTAACAGATTTTTTTATACCATTTAACTGCAATGAATTAAGAAGAAACAAAATTTACTGTAAAATAAGATCAAGTAATTTTTACATCACCCTTCTGTATAACTTTTACTTCACTGTTGTTTGGTAATATTTTTTTTTTTTTTTTTGACAACGCTTTATCATAAATTAGGCTTTCTGATGACGATGAAGGCACAATCTAGCGAATTTTTGCTTTGCTATATCAAAAAAGGGTGGAGGGGCCGTGGTAGCCCGATCGGTAGAGTGTCGGATTCGGGGCCGGAGGGTCTTGGGTTCGAACCTCGATGGTCGAAGACCCACCGTCGTCATTAAAGGGGACTGGGCGACGTTAAATATGCTCGTGGTCTCAATGTCCTCTAAGTGAAACGATATCTCTGGGGGTGCTAGTACTAGGTAGCTATTAGCTCCTGGACTAGTTCTAAATTTTCATTAACTGTTCGATCCGGTGATGGTGCTGCCATCTATCGGTATATAAAATAATGGAGGCAAGGCACTTAGTATGCAGTCCTCGACATAAATACAGTTGTAGTCAGTAGTGACTCTGAATAGGAATAGGAAAAAAGGGTAGGCCGGATGGTCTTTCTGGTTGACATAGCCTTATTTGGTGCACCCAGATTTCTTCTATATCATCATGAAAACTTTGCGACACCCTTCTCTTCATCCTACGGCATCCCCTACGGCAAAAATCCTAACCGAAGAGTAAACTGCAGGCCATAGCTATATCATTGCAATGAAAGCAAAGAACTTGTCTGCTACAGTCTGGAATAATAATAAACCTAACTTTAAGAGAGTTCATTTCTGCATAGAAAGAACAATTAGTAATTGGAGGAGTTGCAGAGTTAGGCTACCGTATCGCTGTACAGGGTTGTCCAAATTAAAGTTCCCCAACTCAGAGGCCTGTGCAGGATGTTCTATGGGTCATAATGTGATGAAATTTTGGAAACAGACACTTCAGATCATGCGCTCATGATTTATTTTTTTAAAAAATAGTACTAAAAGCTGCCGATAGATGGCGCTGTAACACAAGTAATTGGGAAATTTGCATATTTCAACAACGTGATTTGCATAAAAAAAGCTTCTGCGCAACGTATGCAAAAGATGAGCCGTACAAAAGTGGAAGGTGGAAAACAGGCGCTGCACAGGCAGTTATTTTCAACCTCGCCGGTACACAATGGTGACTTTGAAAGACAAAGCTCTATTGGTCAATCTTTTTTACCAGAATGACGAGAACTCATGTGCTGCTTTAAGAGCATTCCGTCGGCTGAAGAAAATGCGCCGAGGACCGATGTCACCACGCGCTTTAAGAGAGATGATGAGGAAGTTCGAAAGATCTGGACAACTGGGAATTTTGCCAGGTAGAGGACGCCATGTTGTGAATTCTGCACGCGTAGAAGACGTTGCTTTGGCGGTCGTAGATACCACTAGACGCCACATGGTGTTGTCAGTGTGCCACGTGTTTCTCGTGCTGTGGATATGCCCTATACGACCGTCTGGCGTGTGATGCGTCGAATCCTACGCTATTTTGCTTACAAAATCCATAGTCTTCATCAGCTGTCGGACGGGGACCCTGTGGTTCGGGAAACATTTGCGCTGCAGTTCCTTGCCAGAATGGAAGTCGATGCTGCTTGGCCGTGGAATATCCTTTGGACAGATGAGGCCCATTTTCACCTGAATGGTCAAGTGGATGTGCACAACTGCCGCATTTGGGCAAGTGAAAACCCGCGAACAATTCATCAAGTGCCCTTGCACCCTCAAAGGTTACGGTATGGTGCGGTTTCACTGCAACATTCATCATTGGACCTTATTTTTTTTTTTTTTTCTTTTTTTTTTTGAGGAAGTGACTCCAAGAGGATTCAAAACATGCTCTGACACAGGAAGACGATATCAGGACATGTTGACAACGTTTGTGATTCCTGAACAGCAACAACGTGGCCACCTCCAGGGCACGATATTTATGCAGGTTGGTGCACCTCCCCATATTCTTCTGGGCGTTCAACAGGTGTTACGGGCAACTTTCACTGATGCACGTGTGATCAGCCGCTCTTTCCCAGCAGCTTGGCCTCCTCGCTCGCCTGATCTCACCCCATGCGACTTTTGGTTATGGGGATTTTTAAAAGATCAAGTCTACCGAGAAAATCCAGCAACCTTGGCAGATCTGAGACTCAATTATTCAGAATGTGCGTGGTATTAATGTGCACTTATTGCGTTCCGCTGTGGAACACACTGCTTTACGGATGGAAAAAGTTGTGGAGAACCACGGCAGACATATAGAACATCTATAGAATGTCTTTTTGATCTGCAACGCCACGTATCGGCAACTTCAGGTACTATTTTTATTTATATATATATATATAAATCACGAGTGCATGATCTGAATTGTCTGTTTCCAAAATTTCATCACATTATGACCCATAGAACATCCTGCACAGGACTCTGAGTTGGGATAAAAACTGCCAAAGAAGATGATAAAATTGTAGATTCTACCAGAAATTTTTACTGATCGATTATCCCATTTCCAGAGACCAGCAAAAATTGAAAAGTACATTTTGTCCGTGGGTACAGCAACTTCCCCTACTGGATTTTTTCGAGAGGGAGATGCTTGGGGAACTAACTCTCCTTGGAGTTTGGGGCACTTACCAAAAGAAAAGTGGTTCGAAACCAATGTAGGGGAATGTGGGGCAAAGTAAAATGGTTAAGATGGCTGAGCTTTTTCAAAATAAAAAATTGGAAATTAATTTTGAAAAATTACAGTACATAAAGAAAGAACATTCTATTTTATTATAAAACTTACATTGAAACAGTATTTTTTATTTTTGGCAGTAAATTTGCGCTTTAAAAAAAAAAAAAGTGGAAAATTTTCACTTTTTTTCCCCATGAGGCAAAGTAGAAAATGAAATATTTTTCTATTGAAATATTTTCTACTCAATTATAGAAAATATTTTTATCGAATAAATCAGTGAATAAATGATTTAATACGCAAATGAAAAGATACTGAAATAATAAACTCAAAATTAAGTTTGTTAATTAGCTAATATATGAAGAAAAATAAATTAACAATTAAACGAGTGAATGAATAAGAAAATAAGTGAATGAATGAATAAATCAGTGAATTACTAAATGGAAAAATGTTCATGAATGAATTAATAAATGGTTGTGTAAGTGATTTAGTAAATGAATAAGCAAGTAAACAAAGTAAACTATTTCACTTTGCCCCATCCACTTTGCCCCGAATGTACGTAACTGATTGTAGAAAATATTTAAAATACAAATAAGCTTAATATTAACTAAATTAATATTACGCAGAGTATTAGAAGGTCTCATTTGATATTAAAAATGTTAATAACAAGAACTTATCATTTTATAATCTTTACTAATAGTAAAGCTGAAAGTCTCTCTGTCCGGAGGATGTCTGGATGTCTGGATGTCTGGATCTCTGTGACGCGCGTAGCGCCGAGACCGTTCGGCCGATTTTCATGAAATTTGGCACAAAGTTAGTTTGTAGCATGGGGGTGTGCACCTTGAAGCGGTTTTTCGAAAATTCGATGTGGTTCTTTTTCTATTCCAATTTTAAGAACAAAAATATCATAAGATGGACGAGTAAATTACGAAATTATCATAACGTGGAACCGTAACATGGGCACAAGCCAATTGGCGAGATACGAAATTATCATAACATGGAACCGTAACATGGGCACAAGCCAATTGGCGAGAAAATTCACCATACATTATTTGTAAATATACAGGCCAACCAAAAGACCTTTTAATTTTTCTATTACAGGCAAAGCCGTGCGGGTACCACTAGTAACAAAAATAAATTTTGACTTGTAACAAAATATTACAATATGATTATCAAATTTTGAAAATTGCCTGTATTGTTATCTGTCTAAATCTTCGGTGGTATTTTTTTCCTGACAGAAATAGATTTATGTGATATCATATAGTTAAAATATTACCAGATAGGTGGCGCTAATGCAGAGTAATTATTTGACCATTTCACTTCGCCTCACATTCCTCTACTTACAATACATTTGCATAATTTTTACTATAAAAAACAGATATTTCGGAGAATGGCGTGTGTGTCCCAACCCCCAGCTACTGCACTGCATTCAACCAAGGTACGTCTATATATCAAAGTACCATGCATTAACTTTACTAATAATGAAGCTGAAAGTATCTCTGTCCGGATCTCTCTCTGTCTGTCCATAACTGTGTGACGCGCATAGCGCCTAGACCGTTCGGCCGATTTTAATGAAATTTGGCACAAAGTTAATTGGTAGGGTAGCATATGGGGGTGTGCACCTAGAAGCGAAATTCGAAAATTCGATTTTGTTCTTTTTCAATACCAATTTTAAGAAAAAAAATTCAAGCAAATTATCACAACGTGGAATAGTAAATTAGGAAATCATCATAACGAGGAACCATAGCATGGGCGAGCCATTTAACATAGCAAATTGGCGAGAAATTCATCATCCATTATATTTGTCAATATACAGGCGAACCAAATGACCTTTTAATTTTCTACTACGGGCAAAGCCGTGCGGCTGCCACTAGTTATAACATAAATACCATTTGAGAAAAAACTGAAAGACTATTTTGAAAACTAAATTTTGCATCTGGCTATTATTTTAGAGACTACTTTTCGTGTCACAGCTTACTAAAGCACCTTTTTTCAGTATCGGTATTCCGTAACAGCCCTGTTATGACCATGGAAGCGTGAAATTTAAATCACGCCACTTGTCACACAGGCTCAGTAAATGAGTGTTGAGCCCGTGAAAACATTGCTGTGGCTCCTCAGCCTCATTATTCGCCTGGCTTAAGTCCTTGTAACTTGTTTTCCTTCTTCCTGAGGTTGAAACGAGCTGATGTGTGCATCACATGACTTCCTTTTACACCAATTTAATGCTATTTCCCTATTATTGCAATTTTAATGGGATTCTCTCTCTAACTCTTTAAATATCACTAGCAATGGCCACATTGAAAGCAGATTTAAAAAAAAAAAAAAAATCGCCAAATTTTTCGCCAAGTTGGCGACAAAACTTGGCAACCAAAAGACTGGCGATATATCGCCAAGTGACCGCCAAATTATAACACCACTTGAGTTTGCATCGAAATTAACAATGATTTCCCCCCAAAAAGGTGCAAAAGACCCCTTTAGAAACACACGAATGCAACCAAAATAAGAGGTGCACAACTAGACCCCACTACGAGTCTATGTACCAAATTTCAACTTTCTAGGACATACCATTTTTGAGTTATGCGAGATACATACGCACATACGCACATACATACAGACGTCACGAGAAAAGTCGTTGTAATTACCTCGGTGATGGTCAAAATGGATATTTCGCGTGTCTATACATTCTTAGGCACTTTTCCGCATGTGGTCGAATCGAAAAAAAAAACTCAACATTCATTTGGGGGTGAGCAAAATGGAAATTAAGGGCGATTTTTGAGTGAAAATTTTTTCGCGAATACAATACTTCCTTTTTTGTAAAAGGAAGTAAAAATAGCTCGTTGTTTTGGGACGTAGAGAACAATTAGACGACTGTACCAAGGGTTTCATTTACATGGGAGCTCACGCGAGGTGAGCTGTTACACTTCTTTGAAATCTTACGGGATATTTTGCGTTTTCGACGAGAAAGCAGGCTACTTACGTATGTTAATACGTTCTGACTGCGGTGGGCTTGTAAACAGCAGTATCTGCAGACATGAGTTTTCGAGATATTTTGTAACGCGTTTTGGATTCAATACTCCCAACAAACGCTTTTTTTTTATTTCAGCGAAAACTCAGTAACAGACGTGCCCACAAGTCGGGGGGGGGGGGGTATGGCGCAAGTTGCGACATTAAAATTTTAAGGGGGATTTGAATATTATTTTTAATTTATTTATTTAAATTTAATTACTGATTTTTTTTTTTTTTTATTAAATACGTCATCCTTTTGTACACATTCAACAATGTTAAATTTCACAAATTATGGGATGACGTACGAGAAAATTTAACAATACTCCACACTGATAAACAATAAATTTTGATATATACAGAAGAAAATAATTTTGTTCAATAAGAAAGAATATATATAAATATTTACATTAAGATAAATAAAAATAAATAAATAAATAAAAATAGATGAAAGCAAAAAAATAATAATAATAATAATAATAATAATAATAATAATAAATCAATAAATAAATAATAAAAATAATAATTTTAAAAAATTAATTAAAATGCTTAATGCCTATATATTAAAAAAAAAAAAAAAGTAAGTAAAAAAAAAATTATCCAAAGAGAAAATGTTCGTGGTCAATTAGAAATGTAATAATTACTGATTTACTTTTAATTTCAGTTAGTGACCAATCATGATTGCTAATTGCTTTATCTTGATCGTCCTTGATATCCGGTCCCTTTTTCAACCCCACCGCCCTCTGCAGGCGCGACTCCTCTGGTCCTGAGCAC
Organism: Uloborus diversus; assembly: GCF_026930045.1. Classification (NCBI taxonomy): domain Eukaryota; kingdom Metazoa; phylum Arthropoda; class Arachnida; order Araneae; family Uloboridae; genus Uloborus; species Uloborus diversus. The sequence continues at coordinate 256,280,049 of NC_072731.1, forward strand.
TGTCCCCCGGTAGCCGCTTCTCCTGTTCGGTGGCGTCCATGTCCTACACACACGCACGTTCACACACACTCACACACATCCACACGCGCGCCTTTACACACATACACACACGCCAAAGTGTATACACACAGGTCTACGCACACACACAAGCCTACACATACGCAACTATACACAAGTAAGCGTCCAAGAGGAGGGACAGGAACCGTTTCTATAAACAAGCGAGTGGGGTAGTAACCAATGAGTAGGGTCCTGTCGTAACTCGTGATTGCGAGAAACATAATTTGAATTCAAAATTTCAGAATTCAAATTAACTTTGAAAATTCGAAAGGTTTTATTAATATTATTTTTTTTTTCTGTTTTCTTGTATTTCATTTATTTATTTAGTTTGTCTGAGTGTGTGTATTTGTGTGTGTGTGTGTATGTCATTCAAAGTCAGGACTTTTCTAGTAAAACAATAATTATTAAAAATAAATAAATAAATAAATAAATAATATTAAAAAAATAATAAATAAAACAAAAACGAGAGCTATAAATAAATAAATAAGGGAAAGAGAGTTGAGGAAATTTTGTGGTGCGGGGGGGATGGGGGGGAATTTGCGCCATTGATCTTGGGGGTGGGATGGGCACTCCTGCCAGTAAGCAAGCTTGTACAACAAAGCTAACGTACAATAGATGACAAAAATGCAAGGAAATGAAAAATTTGCAGTTACCGTCCTTTGTCTGCCCACGGTAACATAGCGCTCCCACGCTTTTTTTAAAACCAGAAATTGACCCCTGTCTGTTTCTCATAGGCGACAAGTACGGAGGGGCATGAGGGGGCAACTGCTCCTTCGCATTCAAAAGCATAAGGACTTCGCCCTTCCACTTTTCTAACTTCAAAATTGACAATCGACCAAAAAATAAAAAAATTGATCGATTAGCGTGTTTAAGGGAAGAAGAATCAGTTTTTTTAAGTGCATGTGTTTTTTATTTTCTCATGCTATTATTTCATAAAAATTAAAGCAAAGCTTTGAATAGGGAGGAAGGAGCATACTGTGGCCATCTGTTACGGTTTTTAAGGCCATGTCCCTATTTATTTTTGGGAAGCTCATTTAATCAATATTATCTGAAAATTCAGTTGCCCATTTTTTCTCAAGCAAAGTCAGCTTTAAAGGCGCCACCCACTAACCAGCCCTCCCCCGCTCACCTCCTTTTACCGCCCCCCCCCCCCCCCCACCTTTTTTGGTGCATCAACTGCCTATGCTATCTGTGGTAACCGCCTAACTAAAAGCTATTCCAGGACATGCAGAGACTGATTTATGGAGGTGAATCCAGTGATTGTGCCTCTTTAACAGGAGACCTCCGAATTGGAAAACTTGTACAGTACTTGTCCATACATTTAGATTTTTTCCAAAGAATTTTCAATATTTTAAATTTTTTATCATCAATGGGGTCGTTTCCAAAATTTTAAAAGTATTTTTTTCTGAAAGAGCATGCTTAAAAACATAGGATCTGACCATTTTTTAAATAATTTGTTTAACTTTAATATTTTTAAAAAAGAACTTAAATCGGCACGCTTTCATTGTTTATGCTTCTGTCCGATGACATCACAAATGATGAAATGCCACTCTGTGTTGCCATTCACAGAGCAAAATATTTAATTCGCTTCTTTACTCACGTGTATTGGCAACGATATGGTTGATATAGCAAGCGAAGAGTGCAATTTTAATTCGCTTTTTGATTATCATAACGTGGAAATGCGGTGGAACGATGCGCCAAAGAGCGTCATTTGTGACGTCATCAAGACCACGCCTTGTTTGAAAATTCGGACAGTTTAAAAAATTAATTAAAAAATAACTGTTGGGAAAATAAAAGTATTTTCTTGGTACATGTATTTTTTTTTTTTTTTTTTTACTTATTCTATCAATTTCAGTGACAAAAAGTGCTACTTTTGACTGAAGGAAACAACCCCATTCTAAGATTATGCATTAAATTTATTACAAGAAGCTTCTTCTTCGATAAAATAAAGTGAACTAATTAATGTCATCTGTTAAAATGGGAAAAAAATCATCATTTTAATTTCGTTCATCATAAACTACAAATTACGCAGAACAACTTTTAAGCATTTTGTTTTTACAGTAAAATATGCTAGTATGCAACAGTTTTTACAATGTAAATTTTGCAACCAATTTTTAATATTAAGTTGATATAAAGGTCATTTTTAACTGGAACGTCAAGTTATAGTGTATAACATATGAATTATATATTTTATTTTTAACTAGCAAATAAAAATCTGGAAGATGCCTGCCTCTTTAGAAACTAAAACAGAAGAAGATGGCCTCAGCAACCTTCGAAAAGTGAATTACAATTAGTGACGTTCCGGATATCCGTATCCGTATCCGCGGATATCCAAGGGAAAATAAAGATCTGTATCCGTATCCGCTACTTTTTTGACGGATCTTAAACGCATCTTTTCTATTCTAAAAATTCTTAATATTTGAATAAAAGACTCTTAAATTCCGTTTAAATTAGGTTTCATTCCCTATTTAAATTATAAAATATCATTTCAGAAGCCAAATTGTATCCCCCGTTCCAAAAAGCAACAGATAATAAGTTTTAAAAGTGTATCTGGGTGTCTATTTGTGGCATCGTAGCTCCTAAACAGATGAACCGATTTTGATAGTTATTTTTTCGTTCAAAAGGTGACTTGATCGAAAGTGTTCTTAGCTTAGTCTCGTTTTTGCAGAACTTGAATTACCGGAAATATTAATAGAAACCGACTTAACATATTTCAGAATTATGGTAGTAAAAACTTACCCGTACGTTAAAAATATTGGCCCCAAAACAAGGGCGCATTTAAGCTGAAATAAAATGCGAAAAATATTTCTAGCCTGTCCAATAGCAGCTTTGCACTCTTGCTCCTGTATCCTACATCTACCAAGAAAGCTAGAAATAATTTATCACGTTCTATCTAAGCATTAATGCAGCGTTGACCCGTTGCTTCCAACTCTCCCTCAATTTTAACGGAGATTTCTTTAAAGAATAAATCATGGTCTTGATTATATTTTCGCCGTAGATGACATTTTTTGAAGAAGCAGTGTTATTATTCTAACGGGAAAACCTTCCCTAACAAATTAAACACTTGGATTGTTGAATTGGGTTTAAAAAAAAAATGAGATCCGTATCCGTATCCGCGGATCTACTTTTTTGACGATCCGACACTTCACGAATTACAATACCTTTTCTTTTAATTAAAATAAATGGTTTTTTTTTCCAGAAGGAGCTCCTTTTGCTGTTTGTGCCCGGGTACACTGTAAAAAAAACTGTAAATTTTGAAGAAGTTATCCGTATTTTTTACAGAAAAAAACTGTTCGTAATAAATACAGAATTTCTCTGTTTTTTTGAATCTGTAACCGGTTATAAGCGTTAACTGTTACCATCGCCTCACCGCGTACTTTGTTTTTCTTCGAAATTTCGCCCGCCTGTTTGGATTTTGGTTCTCGTGCTCGAGTTTTTTGATCTTATATTTATTTAAAGCGAGTAAGTCTTAAATCGTTTGCAACTTCCATTTCATTGCATCCTAATCAATATTTTATTATTATGTTTTTTTTGTCATCTGTTACAGAGGCATATTCGGGAATTTACCTTTGTATACATGTATTTCGTAGTAGTATAGTAAATATTGAAATGTATTTATAAAAGTATAGTTTCATTTTTTAATCTTCATAAAATAATAAATCATCTTGAATAAATAATAAAAATACGGAAGATTTCTGTAAAATAAACGGAAGAAAACTAGCGTCCTGGCTGACAGTTTTTTCCCGTAAATTTTACAGATTTTTTTTACAGTGTACCCACTCGTTTAAATCAGTTGAGTATATGAGTTCCAGTACTGTTCTGAGGAGTGGAAAAACTGCCACTGGCGCTGTTTGGGTTCTTAAAAAGTTAATTTGCAGGTGATAAAACTGAATTGTAATTCTATTCGAATAAAAAGATTTTAGAAAACACAAAAAGTGTCTCATTTTTCAATTTGCACACCGCTTACAATGAAACAAGCAACAAAATAAGAAACAAAAACCTTCGTACAACAAGCACTAGCGCAGCCAGAAATTCCTTCAGGAGGGGGCTTTTTGGTCACAACAGTCCTTACACGTGTATTACTGTATTAGAATTGGCAATAATGTAAAAACCAAGACCTCTGAGGGTGTTTTTACCCCCCAAAACCCCACTTTGCTGCGCCACAGACAACAAGTGATTAAATCAACAGATTAATCAAAGCACAAATATTGCAAGAAGTTGCAGAAACGTGTTCCTCGGTTTTGAAGAATTTCTTTGTACTGTAAAAAAGCGTAAGCTTTTGGATTTAAAGTCATTCTACAAATTGGTTGATCGAATCAATCATCCGTCAAATGAAAAACAATAATATGATGAACCAAATGGTTCAAAAAGTAAATCAATTTGCAAAACATATAATAAAATGTGGCAGTCTAAAGGTTAGTGATATACTTGTAACTACACTAACATAATTTATTTATTTATCTGTTTATTTATTTTTTATTTATTTTTATTTATTTATTTATTTGAATTTTAGCGATACAAAATCCGTTAATATAATCAACACTCAGAAGTTGGAGAAAGTCTAAACTGACAGCATTGTGAAGGCTACGTATATTCTACTCACAGCATTATGGCCCTGCCTGGTTAGGTTTGCCCCAACTATAGGTAAAATGCAGAAAACTCTTAATTTCGCCACTGGTATACTTCCTCTTGTTTTCATACTCCCACACGCAAAACTGACAAAACTCCACTGAATCTTACATCCAAAATTTCATTATTGCTCTCACTCTCTCATATATAAAAGGTAAGTGAGTCAAATAAGGCTAACTTAAGGTTCAGGGCCTAATATCTGCTCATTTATGACTCAGTTTGCTCCATTTTTTGCACCTTCATCAACTGACTCATAAAAATAGAAAAAAATCAATCCACGTGAAAATGTAAGTTTAAATTATGTTCGTCTAGTTTAATTAAAACTGCGAATTGGACTTTTTCTCGGGTTTCCAATGAGGCCAATTTTGAAAAGCACACACACACACACACACACAAAAAAAAAAAAAAAACTATGAATCTAAGAAAATTTTGAAAATTTCTTTATTTTCAATATAAAAACAATTTAACCACATTCGATACTCTCGAAAAACAGTGTCAAAAATTCCATGTTTACTTCATTGATGGAAAGGCGGAAGGTCCATCATCACATTTGAAACACTGATAAGTCGTTTGGATTTTTTTTTTTTTTTTTGTCACTGCAATGCACAGTTCGTGCACATGTCCTATGCAGTATATGCAGCACAGAATCATATCCTCCATTCCATCTTTCGGTGTCTTAATAAGGACACCGGAGACCCACAAATGCCAATCATGGCCTTATTGGGCTTCAGTCTGCTTTTTTAAGGTTATCAAATCACAGAGAAAAGTCACGGTACACAGCGACATTTTGCTTTGTGAATTCGTAATCTACATAAATTAGGCTTTCTAAAACAATTATCAACTTTTTTTATACTACACTGGTTACCATAAATTAAGAAAAAAAATAACCAAAAAAAAATGATAACTTCGTCAAAAACAAGCCAGACCATGTAAAATTTGAATATGTTGCGAAGTAAAAGTTGCTGAGTAAAACTGCAGTGAAGCTGCAAACGGAATACGTCATCTGCGAGATGCATAAAAGTTCACAATTGAAAACGAGCCAGCCTACAAATTTCACTGTGACATAAGAAAGCTGATATAACACATTCGTAAAAATGACCTCCAGGTATCATTTGCATGAAGATAGAACTAAGAGATAGAACTTGGAGATTAGAGGGAGGACAAAATCGAACAGAAGTGGTCAGATGGCAAAATGTAAGTCCTTCAGTGATTCATAGAAAATTTCAAACCACTGCAGTCACCGAAACGTTGGTGTCTCAACATCAACCATACCGTAGAAAGTTTCACGAAGGTGGTCTGCGTGCGATATGCGACCAGCCGTTTGTGTTCCGTTCTCTTGACCAGAGCCGTGTCCAAGGGGAGGGTTTTAGGGGTTAAACCCCTCCCATTGAAAAAAAAATCAATGAATCATTAAACGATTTTTCAAAACGTATATTAAGTTTTAATTAATTTTAGAGTTAAACTCTGATACAGTATTCACCCTCTTTAATATTTCCCCATCTTTAACAATTAACATTTTCCTCAATTGTAGGGTTCCCAAGCACCTTCGCTTCTAAGTGCTTGAAAAAATTAACGATGGATGAATGGTTGAAGAGTCTGGCAATGCTGTAAGCATGCAGGGGAAAATTATCTAAAAGAATATTAAACAACGATATAGCCAAAAAAAAAAAAAAAAACTTAGGGGCGGGGGAAATGGGTACTTTGCTTACTATGAGGTTTTTTATGGTACGTCTTTAGTGTTGGATGAATTAGCCGTTTCACACATTAGAAAAATGTTTCTATGCGAAACAGCATTTTTTTTTTTTTTCATGAAATTTGTATTTTTATTAAATTTCTGTTCAATGTTATTTGCTGGAAATACAAAAAAAAAAAAAAAAAAAAAAACTAGCATTAGGTGGCATAAAAGGAATATGTGTGCCTATTTTTTCCCCTTTTACAAAATGTTCAACTGTGCAAATAAGATTTCACTAAAAAAAAAACACACACACACAAAACGTATATAAAAAAAAGCCTAGTTATCAAAGTAAAATGAAATGAACTATTCAAGACGCGTAGTTAGTTTTCCTTTGACAACTTAAGTTACAAATGGAAAAAGTTTCAACTCCTCCCTTTATGAAATCCTGGACACGGGCCTACTCTTGACAGATAAGCCTTGTTGGTTAGGCGCTTATAGGAAGCGATATAGGATGAGCTTAGAAAGCGATACTAGGTGTTATTTGATATGGAGAGAATTTGGAATTCGTTATCATCCGTCTAACATCCGTGAACGATTTAGGAAGATTGGGCGCCGTCAATTGAGTGCCGAGAACATTGGGCACCGAGCATTTTGGGCGCCGGGAATATTTTGGGCGGCGAGAACTTTGAGCGCTGAGCCCATTGAGCCCAAGTTTCTATATGCCCGGCGCCCAAATGCTCCGAAGCGCCCAAAATGATCGGCGCAAAATGTTCCAGGCGCCCAAAAGGCTCGGTGCCCAATGTTCCCAGCGCCTAACTGACGGCGTCCAATCTGCGGCACCCAATCTTCCCATTTCGTTCGTGAAAGAGATGCATGCGGAAGAAAAAGGTCCCGGGCTCCTTATAGGTGATAAGGTGAGTGATCCTGAGCCACCGCCCAGGATGGCAAATTTCTTCTTCGGCGTGTTTCCAGCAAATCTTGTTGAGAAATTTGGAAGACATTTTAAAAATGGCGACACATATCACGAAATAACGCAAGATCTCCGCAAGATGTTTTAAAATGTTGGGTATTAGTTGGTGACTTTCCTTATAAAGTTTTTGCAGTCTAGTCAGGGGCACCCTGATATGGAAGGTCACTGTGACCTTCCAAAAAATTTCCTTACTCAGCAATTTTTGTCAGACGATTCCGCAAAATTTGGGGTTCTAAAGTTCTATTCGACAAAGTCATCATCATTCGGCAAAGTTTGGAGTTCCATTCGAAAAAAATATCAACATTCGGCGAAGATTGAAGTTCCACTCGACAAATTGAGAATTGCATGAAAACGTATTATCGGGAAGTTAGTCTAGTTCTTTGAAATATAAGTAATGATTGAAATTATTTCGGAGATCTTTTCGGCACAAGATTTTCCCCTGATTGCCACCTTATGTACATGGGTGAATTTAGGGACATGGCATGGTGGGGGGAGGGGGAGCATGCCCCCACCCCAGTTTTGGAAGGACTTTATATAGTAACAACACATCTTCCAAAATCTTTTTAAAAGATCATGATCTTTTTCCTTTTGAAAATGAAGAGAATAGCAAATGTCCTTTTCTTATGTGGGGGAAAAAAAAAACGTGCCTGAAATACAAGTAAAGCTGTCACTGGCTGAAAATGTGTCTAAATTGACTATTTTGGACTGAAAGCCGTTTAGAACAAGTATATAAATGAAAATATAGGCAAATCGAACTATGCATTCAGCTACAATACTTAAAATAGTCGACGATTATTTTAACAAATTAGAAGCTAAAACAAAGGAAGAACTCCCTCTCCCCCCTTGCTCTAGCAGATCCTGCGCGTTTTACATTGTTTTCTTTCTTTTCAATCTCCGTGATTTATCCCCTAGATTTGTATCCATCCAATTACCCTTGCAAGGCTTCAAAAAGAACTCTGGACTCCCTAAAATTGGAGATATTCTATATCCCACTAAAAAGGGCGATTTGCATCACTCTCTTTTGATACCATTCTCCCTCATAAGACTATTCAAAAAGGACAGCATGCAACACGTTAGTAAAATAACGCAAAAAACGCATAACATAGCCTTTTTATGTATCACAGGAAAAAAACAAAAACAAGTTGGGAAGGGACCCTAACAACACAAGGATATCCTTAGGGACTCCTGCGGATATCATTTTCAGGATGATCTGACATCCGCTGGCAGTCCGATAATGCTCCTACACCTGTCGTAACTTTGTCAAAAAGTACACTCCTGTTGTCATCCACAAGACATCCTGCATCTGACACTTGTTGGATAGTAATAGGACAATTTTAGGATGCACGGAACACCTCTTTTTCCGAAAACTATCCTTAAGGATGTCTTTTGGTCAATTTTAATCCAGAAATAATCCCAGAGCCCGATCAAGACAAACTGGTGCCCAGGTCCTGAGTAAAAATTGGTGCCCCCCCCATGAGAAAATCAGCACAATTTCAAAGTCAATGTTTTATACTAGAAACCTACACATTACTACAGAAACCTAGGATTTGAATACCAAACACTTGATAGTCACCATACTAATCATAGTTAAAATTGCCTTACCTTAAGGTGAAAATGAATTAAAAAACAATTTAAAACTGCAAAAATAGCAAAAAAAAAAAAAAAAAAAACTAATTCTGACATTAAGCTTTAAAAAGGCTTCTTTTTGGCTTTAACAGAGGCAAATGTGTCGATCACATCATCGAAATCTAATTTTGATGTCACAGAATTTTCAACGGTCAATAAGAAAAAACGCCTGTAAATTATCCTGAGAAACGCAGCTTCTCAAACGATTTTTGATTCTTTTCAAAGCTGAAAAGGAACGTTCACTTTAACAGAAAAAAAAGGAAGGAAGTAAGTTAATTTAGGCTATTTTAGTGCCCCTAAATTTGTGGTGCCCAGGTCCGCGGACCCGCCGGACCGTGCGTTAATCAGGCCCTGAATAATCCCAGCGGTATCCAAAAACTCTCCTACTGATACCTTATAATACAGCTTCTGGATAATCCAGAAAGTTTCCTATACGAATCTTATAATATAGTTTGTGGATAATCATTTTCATCCTAGTCCAGAAACGATCCTATTGGTATCTTATTATACAGTTTCTGGATGACTGTTGATCCAGAAACTGTCCCACTGATAACTTGATGTCAATCAACATATTTAACAACAAAGTAATTACAATGTTAGCAAATATTTTTAAACAGCAAATAATTAAGATATTAGTAAGTACAGTGAATGTCAAAAAAAAAATTACTTACTTTTTTTCATGCCCAACTGAAGTAGTAGATACCAGCAAAGTTTCAACATTGAAGAGAATTTAATTACAATTTCTCATCAAAGTCGTAGCTCAACTAGTATTGTTCTTTGCTTTCTCTTCTTTATGGTTTCTTCAAAACGATGAAGAAACATAGTGTTTATCCTATTTTCTTTACTTAACAATTCATCAGTAAAAAAAAAACACTCGCCCAAACAAATGTAAACTTAAGAAATATCCGTCCGCAAGAAAATACAAATTCATAACAAATCTAAAAAAGGTTCCAAACTGAAAAATAGTAGTTTATTCTCCATTAAACAATAAAACCAAAGCAAATAAGTAACTTTTAACTAACTTTCAGACATCTTGGATTTCAACGGATCGCGGTCACCACGTGCAGTCAAAAATGCGGAGATCGGAAATGGCGTTGCAATAACTAATACACGCATGCACGAAAACTCGCTCGTTCCAGGAGCACTCCGGAGAAAGAGTGTTATGGGAGTATTGCTGCCACTGTTACCCATTGGACTCCTAAAGGAGTCAGTTGTAGGATGGTCCTATCATTGGAGCTTTGGGATTAATTTCGGTCATCCAGAGGAAGGCTGTGGTTGTCTGGGGACATTTAAAAATCACCAAAAAAACTCGTCTCCCCTGCCCCCCGGAACTTTTCTAATTGGAAAGGGTTCAAAGGCGGGCTACAAAAGGCTAATAAATTGACTTTCTCATTTAGACTATGATTCCAGGCTTAGAAGACTAAAAATGTACAGTCTTGAGCAAAGAAGAGACCGAGGGGACATGATTCAGTTGTTTAAATTTATTAAAATGAAAGATGTTACGGGGCTGAAGTTTAGCACTGAAAACAGGAAAAGGGGTCATTGTTTTAAGCTATTTAAATCTCAGGCCAACATGGATATTAGGAAAAATTATTATTTTAGCAGAGTAGTGGAACCTTGGAACAGTTTACCGGAAGAGGTGGTAATGAGCAAGGGAGTAGATAGTTTTAAGAGGGCCATTGATCCTCACTGGGGATTGTAAAAGGGACTCTAACTAGGACCAGTCTAGCTGGGCCCAGAGCCTGTTGCTGGTTGTCACTTTTGTCATTGTATAAATCCGCCTATGCTGGCATAGTGACTGGTATATACATTCGTCACGGTCTATCCATATATTACATTGTTTGGGCTTCACTAAAGACGAAGTCCTCCGGAACCCTCTGCTGTTTCTAACTTCCTTCATATATTTAGCTTACGTTCGACGAGTACGATCGGTAGCGACCGGTTAGTTAATCACGTGACAGTTAATGATCACTTGCTCCATTCAACCAATCAACTGCTTAGAATAGTAACCGGTGCTTTTACCGGTTATTATAGAACGCTGCGGTTAGTAACTGGTTACCTACTGGTCGACCGGTGAGTTTCGTCGAACGCAAAGATAGGTTCATATGAAAATTATCTAGCTTGGGTAGACAATTTGAGATCACTTAACAGCAGTAACATTTTGAATGATATTCTAGTGTTTTGTTTTCGTTTTAAGGACACAGAATCGAAAATGCTGCTGGTCTTCCTATGCAAAAATGAATAAACCTGCAGTACTTAAGGTATTACCCTAACTGGCAACATTTTCGTTGTTTTGAATAGTATTGGGCAGCCGTCGTGCATTTAACGTAGCTTTGGGCTTTAAATTTGTTTAATTTTTGTGTAGCTATTCAAACTTATAGCTTTGCTTTGAAAACGTAAGTTTTAAATGCCGGTAGGAAAATGATGGAGTCATCTATACGCGTGGCTGTGCGGTAAGTCTTCCTGTTTTTTTTTTTTTTTCATTTTTCTTAAAATCTACAATGCTTATGTCAAACGAAAACTGCAAACTTGTCAACGTTAGACCACACTCAAAGGTATTTTATGAACTCTAGCAAAATGCTACTTTGAATCAAACAAGCGTGTTTTGAATAAAGTTGAGGTACTAACATATTTTTTGCTTTGTTTTGGACATGATATGTTCCTTTCACTCAACCGTGAAGCATCAATCACTTATGCTCGTTTGTGAATTGTCAAGCATATTTATTTTTGACGCTACGTTTTTTATCAAAGTTTATTGTTTATAATTTTGTTTTCCTGCTCATAGTGGATAATTTTTATGTTTCAAGTTGAGAAAGTGCAAATCCATTTTAAATTTCCGAACCTAAGTTAGATTATTAAGTATGATTTTTCACTATTGCTGGTGTGCTACTTAATCAATGTGTAATACCTTATCTAGATTATTTTTAGTTTACTTTGTGCATCAGATATATGTAAAAAATATCGCACAGACATTAATTTTTTAGAAGAATATGCCTGTCATTTAAAGGGATCGGGAGAAGGCAGCCCTCCGTAGAAATATACCTCCATCGAAAACTTTGAAATGATTGGTAGACCACTTTTAGCTGTGGGGAGTTAAAAGTATTCCCCTAATACAGCAGCTAAGAGGGACCCGAACAACATAGGGACACCTAAAAAGACCCTAAATACATGTAAAATGTTGTTTTGCTTCGTTCCATTCACGTGTAATTAGAATATTACATTGTGAATTTGTTTTTTATCCATTATCCTGCACTGCAAAACAGCGTCTTAAAAAGGTGTCAGTTGAGAACAGTTTTAAGCAAATAATTTTTCATTGATTCTTAATGAAAGGTAGAAAGACGAGAATTTTCAGTGCCTTTTAACACTTTAAAGAAGCTAAATAAGACAGGTTTGAAAAAAAAAACCTGTTTTTTAAAGCTTAACTCACTTTTTAATCAATTACCTGGCTTTTTTTGAGTTTTTCAAGAATAATTTTAATTTCAATCTGTATTTAAACTTGGAGCCAAACTACTGCTTTGCTGCTTTTACTTTTCATACGGCTATATAAATGTTTAAATCCTGCAACTATTTTTACTCAAGTATATTGTAAAAACTGTCAAAGTTAAAGAAAAAATACAAGAGTTAAAAGCAGTTTAATATTTACAGTATATGAAATTCAACCCAAATTCATAAAAATAGAGTAATAGAGCTTTCTGATTATGTAAAATCATGATACATGATTTTACATAACATTGAAATTTGCAGCCTGCATTACCATCGCAGTGCTTGAACAGCTGAAGGCAGTACTTAAATTTCAACAACCACTTTACACCTTTCATAAAAATTTAAGGGCAGTGTAAAATTATCTTTATGTGATAAGAACAGTAAACTTCGATATAATGTATTGTTGCAAATTTTATCAAATGCAACAAGATTAAATATTTCTCTTTTTCTTTATGGAAAACATTTCTTTTTTGTGACAGTCTTTTACTTACAATTTTTTTTTAAACATTTAACTTCCGTGAGCAGAAAAAGAGCAGTAACTGCAAATTTTTCTTTATTTGCAATCTTTGCCATCTATTGTAAGTTCGCTTTACTGTACAAGCTTGCTTATTTGATTTCTGATGGAAAACAAAGGAGGAGGGGCAGGGACATCTTCTTCCAGTATTTCCCTATTATTAGTATTGTATTCAAATGCGTTTCTTTAAATATCTCGCAAACACATTTCCGGTCTTGCATAATATAGACGAACACGCAAACAGCGTTCACAGAAAATTTTTGGCTCTGCAGAAATTTTTTTTCAAACTGCTAAGATTGATTTTAAAAAAAAATAATTTAATGGAATTTTTAAGAAAATCACAGAGTTTATTTCTGTTAAAGCCTATCTCCAAAAGCCTTTTAAAGCACATGTGTAAAAAAAAAATAATGGTTTTGGCAGTTTTCTTCAGTTGTTGAAAAATATGCAAACTGTATGTTATTGTAAAAAAAATTAAATGATTTAAAGCACTTAAATAAATTTAATTTTTTATTCAAGGGTGAATTAGGCAAACTAATTATTTGCAGAAAATTTTCCAGTTAGGATTTGTGTTCGCAGAAAACTTTTCATTTTATCTAAGTCTGCACATTTCTGCAGTTACTGCCGTTTATCTGCCCATGACAGTACTATATATTATGATTTTATAAATGAGAAACAGCAGTCTAATAATATTCAGTTTTGCTAAATGAATAATTTATTTATGCTTTATTGAGCAATCACGATTGCTTATTCTGCCGTGCTAAGGACAGATGTGGTATCTGCAGTTGAGCTCAAAATGAGAAATTCACGGTTAAAGTTTTACAGCTCATAATTTTTTAACTGTAACTGAATATAAAATTTAACCTACCGTAACTTATTTATAACTAGTTGATCTAACATACATGAATAAGTTTTTTGAGAAAGTTATTTTTTATAATAAATAAATGTAGTTACTATACATTTTCTCCTAACTAACGTGTTTATTTACTAAGGTATTTTTGCCGTAAGTGAATATTACTAGGGATATTTAGCAGTATCTGCTCAGATACGACAAAAGTAGCTTAGTAAAGTGCTATTTAGAGATAACAATCGGGAGCGGTGGCTTAGCAAAATTATGTTTCTGCACTTAACTAAGCAATGAATATATTATGATATAGTTCATGATATTCATATTATATGAATTTCCGTTTACTAGACTCCACGTAGACAACTTTTTATTCGTCACTAAAATGCTTTATTAAGTAAGGCATGTGTCTTTATAATTGATAAATGCAATAAATTGAAATATAATTTATGTTTTACATTTATAAAATACATTTTTTATTATCTTCAATGGCATGAACTTATAGAACGTAAAAGATATTTATTGAATACAAATCACAATACAAAAAGAAAACATGACAATGTGCTTAAAGTGCAAATAGAAAATCTTAACAAGTGCAATAATTAATCATTTTTGTCGCTTACTGGCAACTGATTCCAAAACGCAAAACGACTTTGCGGTATTATACCTTTTTCCGAATTAAGAAGATTTTTGATTATGTTATTTTTTCTCGATAAAGTGATCCCAACTGCATGTTCATAATGTTGAGGCAGTTTAATGGTATTTTTCAACATTTTGATGTTTAAAAAGTCAAGTTCTTCCCATGTAGTATCTTTAGAGTTTTTTTTGTAGAACAAAATGTTCTTTCCTCTTTCCGCCCGCAAATGTACGATATCACGTAAATAGGGCAAATTGTAGTTATCAGTTTTTCCCTTGTTGTTAGTCATAATTGATCTCGGGTCACCTTTTGTTGCCCTTGATACATTTCTGTTAATATTTTTTCTTTTTACAGCATAGTCTTTCCACTTGAAAAAATTATTTGGTTGCATTTCCACCACATTAACTTTTGCAGATGTAGATTACACCGCATTTTTGAAATCGTCAAAATCGTAAATCTTTTTTGTTTTATGGATTGCTTTCTCAACCTGGTGATGAAATGAATCACAGGACATAAAAGTGTGCCCTGGCTCAAAGTACTTGATTTCAATTATGTCTGCATCAATGCAGATAGAATTGATGCAGAACACAAGAAAGCTTAGGAAAGCCCAATTTTTATTTTGCGATGAGCAATTATCCATCCATAATACAATTTGCTTCATATCCCGACACGTCGTTATGAGAAACTTATATACCGTGCTTATAATTTCTTCTTTATTTCGGCCTCGTATGGCATCATGCCATACAGATGCAACAGTCGGATTGTTTGATTTTTTTCCCTACTGGTACGAAACTTTCATTGTAAACAGTTAATCTTCGGCTGAAAATAACAGATTTGAACATCTCGCACCTGGGAAGCATAATTACTTTTTCCATGTCGAAAGAGTATTTCATAACTTTGTCTATTGCACCCTCATCCACATCCTTTTTATACTTCGCTCTAGCTGTAGTAGCTTTTTTAATGTGATTGTTCCATGCATTACAATGGCTGCAATCTATTTTATGATGGTCTTCTGCATGTTCATGCAATATGAAATGCTCGCATTCTTCGTTACCTAACTTAACGAACGATATATTCATCTTCGATACTTTTCTATATAACTCGTACGAACGAGAATCAGGATGTCTTTTTGTGAAGTCATGATTCATTTTTTTAACGGTTAAGTCACTTGGCAAATAACGTCTGTTTGGGGCGTGCTCTCTTCTATAATGAGCAATTTTAGGTTCGAAGGATTCAATATGTTCAATGAGTGACTCATGATTATATTTATTCTTTGGAGCCCTTCCTCTTCTCTTGTCAAACTCGGGAGATATCTTACTTTTCTGTCTAGAGAGAGTTTGTAATATTGAGTCGTTATGTTTTTTATATCCTAAGGTTGCAAGAAAAAATACTTTACAAACCTTTACAGTGGTACCTTCATTTGTTTTCAAATAAAACGTATTTGTATTGGAACGTCTTGAGTTAGTCCCGCAAGTCTTTCGTTTAACAGGCATTTTGCTGACCATGTTGAGAACAAAAGATTTTCTGCCCTCTACAGAACTAATGGCCCAAAACTGCTCATTTATTTCAATTCGCCTATTCTCTGGGATGTTTGTTCTGCACATAAATTTGCAACTTTCACTGCATGGAGCCAATATAGGGTGAGATTCTTTAATCCTCTTCAGCTTAATGTCATTTCTTTCTTGAATGGAAAAATCAAATTTTTTCCTTTTTCTTGAATTCCCCTCTTTAGTTATTAGGCTTGAACATTGAAATTCTTTCCGTACATTAAAGCTGTCTGGATTTTTTAAAGGCTCATTACCTATCGGTACACTGTTAACAAGTTCAACTTGATGTTCTTCAAACTGGCTGGGTGAAGATTCTGTTGACTGCTTTTTATTTCCTTCCTTGCCACAGTTATTTTCAGGGTTTGCGACTAATATTGAAACAGATTCTTCAGTGGTTAAAGTATTTGTGGAATTTACTGAAGTGAATATGCACTCCTTTGTGCGATTTGAAGGCCAACATGAGCTATCTTGATCAGAAGAATTAGGTGGCAAGGAACAGTCATTACTTATTTCACAAACATTGTCCAGTTCTTCTTCGCAAATAAAACTAGCAAAATCTCCAATGCGACTAGACATACCTTTTGGCGATTCTCCATTGTCATAATTAACGTCTGCATTAAGACAAAAAGGTGTATTTACATTACTCTGAATGTGACTGGAATCTTCTTCAGAATTAAAACTGATAGACTTAGCTGTCGCTAAATTTTTTTGCCAAAAATCTAACAAAATTTCCCTTCCGGAAAATACCATTGTCTTGTTCATGCATTAGAACTGTAAAAGCAATAGTTGTATTTTCATTTCCAGATTACTCAATTTAATGTGTACGAAAATTTTAACAGCAGACGATGTTGAAGGAAAGTAAAATAAGAATGTAAAAGAATAAAATAAATATTTAGCTAAAATAAATTGGAAGTATAATTTTTGCAATTATTACTTACGATTTGAGAATTGTATCTTCACAGATAGTGACTAATAAAATAATTTTTTTCAAGATCAATCATATTAGATTAAAGTATTTTGGTTTCAACATTTATTCGCAACTCCAACGAACTATAGGGGGCACTGAAGTCACTGTCTAATGGCGGAATTGAAAACTAAAACAAACGCACATGGTAACGAAGAAAATGTTAAAAGTGTTGTGATTTTTGTTCGTATGTATGATTTTTTCGCTTTATTCTTTTAAAATTAATTTTCAAAGTCTTGCGGATATTCTGGCCCACGTAGAAAGAAATGAGAATTCAAGAAGCATTACTAAACGTCAAAGATTAATGCAAACTACGTAGTTCGTAGTTCTAAGCAGCTATTTCCACGATGTTGCATTCGATATTTATCAATTCTTGATAAAACTAAATAATAATTGTGGCCTGACAAGAATAACAATTAATGCTAGAAAATTCAATGTAACATTCAAATTGTTATCGAAAGAAGATGATACTTTTTTGCCTTGCTTGGCTAGCGCTTATTTTTTTTCCATTTGTAGCTGAGTTATTTCTCTCGAATTCCCGAATCGGTTCATTTAAAAATTTTCTGTTTCGATTTTTCTAATTTCTGAGTTACGATTTAATTGTGTCATGTTATGCAAATCATCAACAAAATTCTCACGGATATATGGTGGTAGTTATGGTTCAGTTGATTGACCATTATTTCCTATCACTTGTCGAATTCTGTAATCTTTCTACCATTTTATTCCACTCATGATAAAAATTAAAAATGGTTTAACTAAAAACGCGAAATCTCGCCAAGGCTACTTTGCTCGCACAATGCTAAAACTATAACCCTAAACAAATTTGGCGAAACCATTCAGCTGAGAATAAAAGGAATAAAGTAAATTCTTTCTCGGTTATTCATTTTGTTCTACGATAATATATTCAAGAAAATATTTTGCATACTGTCCATTCCAACTAAATGCTGCTGTAAAATATGGTAAGTTTAATTAATTTCAGATTAAAAAAAACCCCATATTCTTACAAATTCATACAAAACAATTTATTTTTTTACCTTGTATAACGTTATCCAAGTTTGTTAATCCAGAATTTTCGCTTTCACCAATTATTAAGGAAATAATGAAAACTAACATTACTTTGAGAAGCTCGAGAATACTACTAAGGGACGAATTAATTTCTGTAGCTGAAAGCAAACTAAGACACATCGATTGCGTTAATAAATACTCAGAACAAACTGCTTGTGTTTACGTCAACTGACAAACGTGAAACGCAACGTGGCAATGTTTAAGTTTCATTTGCAGTTTTGTAAATCACCGCAAGGTAGCATATTCGAGCGCTGGAGTTCCGAATTAACTGAGCAAAAAGATAATTTTTACAACAGACGATATTTAAATAAAAACAAACATTAAAAGAATGAAATCAAATTTTTAGCAGAGGAATCGGACATGAACATTTACAAACGTTTCATTTTTAAAAATGTCTGTCATAAAACAAATATTCTAATACAAAGATTTCAATATTTGAACAAGCATTAGTTTAAGATCTTAATTATTTTATTATCGGTCCACATCCACTGATCAATTCCAGGGGTCGATACAGCGCCAAATTGGGGCCGCTTTGCGGCCCCTTCACAAAATTCCGCATGGCAAAAGCGGCCCCATTCACAAAATTCCACGTCGCAGAAGCGGCCCCATTCACAAAATTCCGTGTCGTAAAAGCAGCCCCTTCACAAAAATTTATAAAAAGGCAGCCTTTTCACAATATTTTTTAACCGCAAATGTGTACGCATCTACGCGGGAGCCTCTTCCACCTTCCCCCATCTTATCTTTTTGCTTGAGAGCGTCAGAGGGGGGACGGCAGAGGGACACTTGTGATTGGTAGCTTGTTTTCAGGAAAATCTTAAATTTTACTTTGATTACGCAATATATATTTAGTATTAATTTGTGTTGAGTTTCAAAATCCAATTCTAAAATAGCTTTACTTAAAATAAAATTATTTTACATGCTGTTTTTATATTTTTATTTGTTTTGAAGATCTTAATTTCCTTACATCGGCCATGGTAAACGAATTTTTCGCATTTTTGATGTTTACTGTACCTTGTTAAGAGGCAAACAAATAAAATTTCTTGTATATTTATTAACATCATTAAATTGCAAAGTTTTAAACGAAATACCTACTCTGTAAGAACGTCAAAAGTCAAAAAATTAAACGCTGAATGCTGGTGCAGTATTATTTTGGGTTTTAATTACTTTTAAGTTTTTCAAACACATACATGGAATCTTTAATGAGTATTTCACTTCTGTGTTAAGAAATATGTGATATCTTTGAGTCTGTTCATATTGTATTTATTAGGAGTTATCATTACGTTCAGCAGCATGTGCAATTTTCATTGCTCTTAAAGTATTTGAGAGGGGCAAACAAGAAATCTGTTGTGAGACTTTCACCTTAAGAAAGTGTGCCTTGCATATGTATATTTGTAAAAAGCAATAAATGTAATGTATGTGTCAAATTACGAATAAAATGTTAAGGGTCTTACTTCCCCCCTCCCCCAGCGCATTTTCTCTTGACAGCTTTGAGGTATTCTTCAAGAACTTGCAATCACCCCTGAAACCTGTCTAGGGCTTTTCTATAACGATACGACAGCTAAAAGTGCTTTAATATAATCTTTTCCAAGAAAAAAAATCACGAGAAGGTGTTTTTTACAAAAATAAAGAAAATTCACAAAAATATTTTGCTTTTTCACAAAAATAACGAAATTTCGCAAAAATATTTTGCCTTTTCACAAAATGGGGACCCAAAAAATAAAACCTGGATCGACCCCTGAATTCATAAGGGAATGAAATTTTAGAATTCCAGCTCAATGAACTACAACACTCTTAAGTGTTGGATTGCTAAGGCATAAAAGTCGTATCTACATCATACTAAGGGAAAAAAAGGGTAACTACACAGATACCACTTAAGATGCTTAGTATTTGTCACTTACGTTGAAACTACCTTAGCAAACCATGCAAAATGAGCAGATACCACTTTTTTTCGAAGAATTTATTTTATATTTCCCGTTCGAATATCAACAAAAAAATTCATATATAGATAAAGTAAGATGCAAAGGATAACCTGGTGACAATAACTCATTTTTGATAAACTGTGCAGATACCACATCTGTGCTTAGCACGGCAGTATTGTTCACATTTGACTGTTTTGAATTCCTATCATTTTAGTTTCCCGCCAGCACCACCGTCGCGTCGACCGGCCTCACGATGCTGCTCCCCTTGCGAAAACAGTCTCCAGGTTGCATCCATGTCCTACACACACACGCATACACACACTCATGCCTGCACACAGACACATATGCCTACATACGCACACACACGAACGCACGCGCGTGCTTACACACACAGCACTGCATACACAACACGCACACACATGCATACATACACATGCACCTACTCAAACACATACGCGCATTCATACACACACATTTCTGATTGCGAAAAACATAATTTGAATTCAAGATGCCAAAAATTCAAATTAGTATTTTTTTTATTTTTTTTTTTCTCTTGTTAAACTGAGTTTTGGTTTTCATTGATGGGGTCATTTTGCAAAAAACGCGCTTTTTTAGGTCCAGGGTGATTAGTTTCAAAGATATTTATTTTTAAACACTTTTTTATGAGATTTAGAAAGGTATAACAAATTTTGAAAGTGATCAGTACAAATTAATAATGTTATTTATTTAAATGTTTTTTTCACTGAACGGAGGGATACATGTGTGCCTAAGTTACATGTCTCAACACATTTCCTCCCATGTATTTTTCATTTATTTAATACAAAAAAATATAACATTTAATAGTGAAATTTAAATCACTTGGTGTTTTTTTAAGTTTAAAAGAATTGTGTTATAAAATAAATATATGTATAGCATTCATAATATTTTGAATCAATGTCACATTCTTTCTTGTATCCTCTGTTCAGGATCTAATAAAGTACAGTAAAACCTGTAAAGTTGACCACCTTTGTAAGTTGACCACTTGTCTATGTTGACCGCTTTTGTCAGGAACGGAATTAGTCCTATCTTGTATAATGAAGGAAAACCCCTGTTACTTGACCACCTGTCTATCTTGACCACTAATGTACCCCAAATTTGGTTTGGAGTATTGTAAAAACCCTTTGTAAGTTCAGGGTGGCGACAGATCAGGGAAATCAGGGAAAAGTCAGGGAATTTTATTAATCAGGGAAAAGTCAGGGAAATATCAGGGAATTTTGAAAAAATAACAAAAAATCAGGGAAAATTGATTTTATAAAGAAAAAAAATTTTTTTTTGCTTTACAAAATTAAGTACTCTAATTCCCTACGCATTTTCCGCCAATTATCTGTTTAAAAAAAAAAAGTAAAATTAATGAGGTGCAATTATATGCTGCATCTTTTTTCCTCAACGTCAAAGTATTGAATCTCACTTATTAACCACAGGATGAACTTCCTAAGATTGTTTCTGTGTCTGTTAGGTTGTTTATTTTATCTAGCTTGAAATTTCCTTTTACGCTTTCAATGCTGCGTAAAATAAACAACCATACAGGCAAAGAGGAAGCTTTCATTAATGCCTTAGCTCCTTTGCCTTTATTCCATTGTCTCGAAGTAATTAGCGTACTGTAATCAAGATTTCAAGAAGAAATCTTTGGTTTTTGAATTAATACTATAAAAGCTTAAAAGCTAGTACTTCTTCGCTTTTTAAATTTAATTGCTAAAATTGAACTTTCAATAAAAAAACTTTGTTTTTTGCCGTTATAGTATTTGTTGTCACCGCAGATTATAAAGGTTTTCTTTTCTTCAGACTGGTTCTTTAATTTTATAACCAAGTTCTATTCTTCTTTTATATATTTTGAAATTAACTAATTGCATTTTTCTTTCTTTTTTTCCTTGCATTTTAAAGTTGTTTGTTACAAAAGGAATCTAAGATTTTTTTTTCGTTACATACTGAAATCATTTGAAATAGAGTTAACTTGTGCACTTAAGTAAATATCTTTATTTTTTTATTGTTAAAATGCTGTATTCATTCATTAAAACCTATGTTCTTGATTAGAGAAAAGCTCCCTATGAATGGATGTCAAATAGTTTCATCTGTTTTGCATAAATATGTCAATTAGTTATATAAGAAAAACTACATTACTTCTATTATTTCACTATTACTTGTTATTCTTGCAACAATTATTATACTGTTTGAAAATTTAGTTCGAAATAATTTCAATTGCTATTTAGTTCTATCATAAATACACATAAGTTTTTAAGAGTAATTTTAATAGTTTCTTAAAATTCTTATGCTAAGTGGTTTCTGCTAGTAAAGGTTTTTTTTTTCAATATTCTATAATCTTTCCATTATAGAAAAATTTAATATGCTGTTTTATAGACTCCCCCCCCCCAAAAAAAAAGAAATTGACTTGATATGTTTTTTTTCACCATTTTATTAAAAAAGTAGCATCTTTTTAAAATATATGTTTAGTTCAACAACTTTACACAACTTAAAACATTTAAAATACTGCATTTTTTACAAACATACATTGGATTTCAAGTAGAGCAAAGAAAGAAAATCATTACCATTGGTAACGTAAATCAGGGAAATTTGGTGAACTTAATCAGGGAAATCAGGGAAAAGTCAGGGAACTTTTTTTCACAGTTCCTGTCGCCACCCTGAAGTTGGCCACTTGGTTTATTTTTTAAAACTTAATTTAGCAAATTATTTTATTTTATTATTATTATTTTTATAGCTTTCCAAGAATATTTTTGATGCCAGACCAGCATTTTACCAACTAAATGAAACAGCAGCATAACTAAACCTCCTTTTGAGTTTAACCACATGGGAAAACTACTAAGAACCCTTTTATTCTCCAAACTTGTTTTTATTCTGTTGTTAAGCGAAAAATTTGTAATTTTTGGTTAGCTATAAATTTTTAGGAACTATTAATTTAAAATGAGTAACTTTTCATAAACAATAAGGCTTTTTTTTTGATCAATTTACTGAAATTTTAAATTTGCACTACACATTATACATTATTCTGGGAAAATAATCTCTGAAAATATTTGAATAACATCTTAAATTATCGTTTCAAAGTAATACTAAACAATGAAAGTGAGTTAAACAGAAAGAGTAGGTGTCAACTGCAAGAATTACAAAAGGTATCATGGTGCAAGAATTCCAAAAAAAAAAAAAAAAAAAAATCATTGCCCCCTTTATAAGTTGACCACCTGTCTAAGTTGACCACTAAAGTACTGCACCGCAAGTGGTCAACTTACACAGGTTTCACTGTATTAGAATTTCCAACAGACAGCAATACTGGCAGCTCATTACAAAGGTTTAGAATCACAAGTAGCCCTTTTCTACTCTGGGTATTCATAGTGAAGCTAAACAACTTAGTGTGGAAGAATTTCAGCACTATTCTCTTTAAAGTCAAATAGGTCCTTACCTTTGTGTACCTTCCGTTCTTGAGTTAAAAAGGAAGGAATTGTTTGTGTACTAAATTTTTTTGTAGTTAAAATTGGATCACTTTTTTTTAGTAAATTCTAAATAACATGTTGTGTTATCCATAAATCAACACATTGTGCATGGCAAAACATAGGAATTTGTATCCTCCATTACAGTATAGATGTAATGGAGGATATACTGTGAGAAATGGAGCATACATTTTGAGAAAGATGTGTAAATTTTAATCAGTTCAAATTGTGATCCTCTAACAAGATGCAAGTGAAAAGTTTTAAAATGTATATTTACTAGTGGTACCCGCACGCGCGGCTTTGCCCTCAGTTGAAAATGAAAAGGTCATTCGGTTCGCCTGTATATTTACAAATAATGGATGACGAATTTCTTGCCAATTGGCTATATTCATTTGCTCTTCCATTCCACTTTATGATAATTTTGTAATTTACTTGTTCATCCTATGGTAATTTTTTCTCTGGAAAATGTTCTAAAAATTGAAATAGAAAAAGAACAAAATCGAATTTTCGAAAAATCGCTTCGAGGTGCACACCCCTATTCTGCAACTAACTTTGTGCCAAATTTCGTGAAAATCGGCCGAAGTGTCTAGGCGCTATGCGCGTCACAGACATCCAGACAGAGAGACTTTGAGCTTTATTATTAGTAAAGATGATATGGTACCCTCCGTTCCAGGTCCAAAATTTTAACTACAAGAAAAAGTTACAAAATAATCAATAAAGAATATGACTAAATATGTGAAAGTATAAAAGGGCAGAAAAAAAACCTAATTTCAATTAAATTTTAACAAAAAATTGGAGATTATTTTTTTAACATGAATTTGAACTCAAAAACCTACTTTTTTTGTGTAATGACCCTGATGCATTTTTTTTTTTTTTCAGGATTCGTCCGCAAATGCCGAGTGAGGTCATCGACATGTGCCACGTTTGTACTTCTGTAGCTCCTGGTGAGCCACAAATATGGCTTGGAAATGACAAGGCATTTACTTTTGATCAAGTTTTTCCCATGACAACAAAACAGGAAACTGTGTACAATTCCTGCATTAAAGATCTTATTGATGGGTACATTTTTTATTTAGAAAATTTCCATTTTTATGTGGACTTGTTTTGTGCATAGTTTTTAGATTAAACGTTTTACTCAAATTGTTGTTTTAAATGTTACTAAATCTGTTCAAAGTAATTAGTCTAAAGTAAGGTGTATAAAGTTGCATAACTTCTACCATGTTTTATTATATTCTTCGTAAAATGCGTTGTTAAAAAACATAAATAAATAAAGAAAGAAAAATAGAAACCCTTTACAAATGTTAAGTTGATTTAAAATTATCAGTTATTAGGTTAGTAATTATCAGTTATTAGGTTTAAAGTTTAATATTAAAAGGGTGGCATTCTGTATCTAAAATGTTTTTGTATCTCTTATCATCCACCTTAAAATTAATTGTGAAGAGATTTTTTAAGAGATAGGTTTGATTAAAAGAAAGAAAATTCCTTTAATTCTTTCCTTGTTGATGTAGATAATGAAAAACAAGCAAAACAGCTGCAAGAGGATCTAGATCATATTACGGAGTGGGCTGATAAATGGGGTATGGCTGTTAATGTTGGGAAATGTCAAGTGCTTCATTTAGGGCATGGAAATAAGTGTACAAGTTATTATTTGTAAGGTTCAGTCATTAGTCAGGCAGACAAAGTTACTGATCTGGGGGTCTTAATAAGTCAGGATTTAAAGTTCAGCCAACAGTGTAGCACAGCTAGTAACAAGGCCAATAAGATGCTTGGGTTTATCAATAGATCTATTTCAAACAAATCTAAAGAAGTTCTTCTGCCCTTATATAGAAGTTTGGTAAGACCTCATTTGGAGTATGCTGTTCAGGTTTAGTCTCCTTTTCTTGAGAAAGACATTAATGTATTGGAAAGGGTTCAAAGGCGAGCTACAAGGCTAATAAAGGGACTTTCTCACTTAGACTATGATTCCAGGCTTAGAAGGTTAAAAATGTACAGTCTTGAGCAAAGAAGAGACCGAGGGGACATGATTCAGTTGTTTAAATTTATTAAAATGAAAGATGTTACGGGGCTGAAGTTTAGCACTGAAAACAGGACAAGGGGTCATTGTTTTAAGCTATTTAAATCTCAGGCTAACATGGATATTAGGAAAAATTATTATTATAGCAGGGTAGCAGGGCCGGATTAAGCCAGCGCGGGGCCTGTAGCAAATGTTACCAAGGGCCCCTCAATTTTGTATGCATAATAAACAATAAATAGTGAATTTCTTTATGGAGGTTGGGGGGGGGGGGGGCGGGGTGCACTTATAATATATGCACACATGCATAGATACATTTATATGGATATAATTTTTGAGCTTTATGAGGGTTATGACCCTCTTATATTCTCGCTAGGCTCCGCCTTTACTATGCGTTTTTGGAGCTTTTAAATTCAAAAACGCAGCTTATGACAATCTAAAGAAAGAGGGGTCTGGGGTTCACTCCGGAAAAATTTCGATAGATCAGTTCTGAAAACGCAATTCTAACGACCTTTGATGACATTTGGGGAAGAAAAGGTTCGGGGTGCTCTTATTCAGAATTTTTTCGATAATAAAATCAAAAAGTGCAATTGTATCTCATTTTATCTAAGGTTAGAGAAAGAGACTCTCTCCAGACAATTTTTCAAAGACTAAACGAAATTGTAGATGATTTTTAGTAATGTTGGTGGAGGGAAGGGGTTCAAGGTGGTCTCTCGGGAAAATGTTCGAATTTATAGTTTTAAAAACACAATTTTAAACCGAAAACCTCTAGAAGAATAATTTCATAGATCTTTGTTGATTTTGTGGCCAGTGAAGGGAAGTCGAAAGCCCTGCCCTGGAGATTTCGGGAAATTGATGTGTTGAAAATGGGATTGTAGGTCATCGATGGTAACGTATGGGATGGTTTTCAGATTTCAGGGACTCTCCATAAGAATTCTGGAAAATTTTCGAAGTTGAAGTCCTAAAAATAAGCTTTAGTTATCGTTAACAATGTTGAAAGAGGGAGAGTAGGAGGGTTACACTCCCGCAGAAAGTTTTCGAAATGATTGTCCAAATTAGGCAATTGTAGGCCAGCTTTGACGGGAGGGATGGTGTTCGGGATTTTATCCATAGAATTTTTTTGAAATTGAAGTTCCAGAAAACAATTTTACCCTGTTTTCGATTATGTTTGATGATTTTCTCTCTGATTTTTTTTTTAATTTCAAGTTCGAATAATGCAGTTCTAGGCTACCTTCGGTGATGCAAAATAAATGGATTAGTATGGTGACTTCCCCCCTGCTCCCTCCATCTTTGACTTATTTCCAATACAAACTCTGCCATACTATATTTTAATTTCTTTAAAATACAAACTTCTGCGGAATTAGTAG
Source organism: Uloborus diversus (assembly GCF_026930045.1). NCBI lineage: Eukaryota > Metazoa > Arthropoda > Arachnida > Araneae > Uloboridae > Uloborus > Uloborus diversus. The sequence continues at coordinate 256,306,830 of NC_072731.1, forward strand.
ACTTTTAAAACATTTTAGACGAAGGTGGTGTTTTGAAGGAACACTTTTCCCACTTTATTTAATTTTAAATACTTTGACTCTTGAATCTCTTGATAAATGTCTGTTTCAATTTTATTTTTTACCTTCAAACATTGAGAACTACTGAGTGCGACTTTTCATTACAATGTTTTAAGTATACAGGATGTCCGAAAAGTCTTTGGCACACTTTAAAAACTCATAGAAAATCAACAAATTGTCGTATCACTATGCGGTTTGTAATTCTTCACAGTCAGAGGTTTATGACCTCGTCAAAAAAGGAAACGAAAAAAGAAAACTAATTCTAGGTTGTCGCTCTGTCATCACAGTTAGAAAAACAAACGTCGTGTGGGGTGTTTAATATTTTTATTAAACAGAAAGCATGTTACCTGGTATAGAATACCTTTCATCGACAGAGTTGAACGTGTGCACCGTATGTTCCTCGAACTTCACCTAAACGGAATTCAAATTCGTCCCATGTCCACAAACGGTACACACATTGAACTATAGTAATAAAAGGGGTTGCTTTCTGTTTAGTAAAATGATTAAACACCTCACGTGGCGTTTGTTTTTTCTTTCTGTGACGATACCAACGATTGCCTATACTAGTTACAATTTTTTTTTTGTTTATTTTGTTCCCCCCCCCCCCTCTTTTTTTTTGCGATGTCATAAAAAAAATCCTTGAACCTGTGAAGTATTATGGCGCAAACCGAATTTTAATACGACGGCTGGTTGATTTCTTATGAATTTTTAAAATGTGTCAATGACTTTACGAACACCCTGTATATCTCTCCCTACTTAAATTTTTATGCAATCTGAAACAGATTTCGCAGTCTTATATATTTTCCGCATTTTGCTATGATTTTAGCTACAGTATTTTAATTGAAAAAAAAAGAAATAGTAATCGGTTGGTGGTCTGCAAGAGGTCGACCAAGCTAAGGATTAAGACCCCTGAATTTAGTGGAGCCCCATACTGGATAAAAACCTGAATGAATGTTTGACTTGTAATCACCAAACAATTTTTATCACTAAACTAGCTGCGTCGCCCGGCTTTGTATGGTCTACCTCGAAACTGAAAGTTATGTCAAGTGACGCGTGTTCAAGAATCAGGAACAAAAAATTTAAAAAATCAGTAAAATTTTGCGGCATATTGCAAAAAAAAAAAAACCAAAAAGGAAACATTTTAAATCCGCTGATAACAGAAAAAGCCTCCTTTTCTTCACGCTACAAGTTTTAATAAAAGCATTGTTACGGAAAGTTTAGATGAAGCACAGAATAGTAATTTGAATGGAGGAAAGCCTTCGAAACATAGGTATTTTTTCTCGGAATCTAAGTGCCGTAATTAATAGTTTTTAATTGATATCTCCACTAATTATTGTCGGAGGATTATGTTAAATAGCCAAACATAAAAATCGGAAAATTATGAAACTATCGATACCTGGTTCGATGGTCAGTTCGCTGACATTCGGGAGAAGTAACTTGGACATAGGTACATATGTACATAAATACATACGCTCAGTTTTTAATTACATAAAATTAAATATGTACTCATAGTTTTTTTTCTTTTAATTTGGTTTTGATCAAATTTCTGGAACAGTTATTATTGGGATGCAGTTGGACTATTGCTGGTACGTGCGAAAGTAAAATCGTTTAGCATTTCATGAGATAAAGAAGATACGAGAAATAACTTTATGTTCGAAACAGTCACCTCTTTCAGAACAAAAGGACCTATCAGACAAAATTATTTGTAAACTTTTTTTTTTTTGGAATTCGTCGCTATATTTGCCCCAGGTCGCACGTTCGTATCTTTAAGAGGTCAAATATTAATGTGCAAAATTGTTAAGTAGATCTAAAAGGAGTATTTTGCAGGAAGGAAAAGTCCAAAGTAGTCGTAATCTAATTAGTGAAACTTTATTCAAAAGTTTGTCCAAGTTTTTTGCCTACGATGCCTAGATAGGTAAAAGGACACAATAATGGAGTTAGTTAAGGCAGCGACTGTTCTCAATCTGTCAGGTTGAACACATACAGTCTCCAGAAGACGAAAGAATCCCCCCCCCCCCCGCCTTCCAGCACCGATGATGAGGGTCAGGAGGGTATTTAAAAAAAAACTAGAATTTGTATATCCTTGATGAACGTTTATTTTTACTGTGATAAGCAAAATCTAAATAATGAAAGAGAGAGAGAGAAAGAAGTTTAAACGGATTTTAAAAAAATACGGGGAAGTAGTTTGATTTTTTTCTCTTATGGCACGGGGCCCCCAGAAGCGCGGGGCCCGTAGCATTTGCTACTTCTGCTTTATGGCTAATCTGGCCTTGCAGGGTAGTGGAACCTTGGAACAGTTTACCGGAAGAGGTGGTAATGAGCAAGGGAGTAGATAGTTTTAAGAGGGCCATTGATCTTTACTGGAGATTGTAAATTGACTAGGAACCAGTCTAGCTGGGCCCAGAGCCTGTTGCTGGTCGTCACTTTTGTATTTGTATTTTGCCATCAATGTGATACATAATTATTTTATTAAGATTTTTTTTCTTTAATAGTTCTATTGCACTTATAGTTGATTTATTTCCCCAGGTGTTTGAAAGGTTATAATGCTACAATACTGGCATATGGTCAAGTAAGTAAGATTTTTTTATTCTTTAATTGTACCATATCCACACTATTGACCATGAGATGAATCTGCTTTAAAAGCATTTTAATTATGGAAGTATAAACAGGGCCTGTGCTTACTGAGAGTGAAGCTAATACCAATGTCTGAAGGAGCGGAATCAGGAGTGGATGTAGCACAATATGTCTGAGAAAGTAGCTAGAGACAACCAAAAGTAGCTCAATTGTTTTTATCAACTTTCAACTTCAATTTGGATATAAATAATATTTTTCTTAAAAATGGGAATTTGAATCAAAGTACCTGAAATATTAGCGATGTTTTTCAAATATTGCTGCTAAAATTTATGTAGCTCACAAAATAGCCTGGTGCCCAATTTGAAATTTCAGTAATGAGAGAGTTGAAAAAGTAGCCCAATCTTTCAACCCGCATTTAAAAAAAAATAATTTTGCTTCTCTGATTAGCAGTTAAAAGTCAAAAGATATTTTCAAAAATACAGTCATGCTTTCATCACAGTAAGTGGTTTAGGTTTTCTGTTTTTTCTCCGGCAATGTGTTATTTAATATCTTTTATCCTGTTGCATGATTGACAAGATGTATTTTAAGGACACCCCCCCCCCCCCCAAAGCAAAGTTCAGCAGTATTTCTAAAAAATAATGTTTCCATAGTCATCCAATATCCCTTTTTATTTTCAATTTTTCTAAAATAAAGTTAAATTTCATTTTCGGTAAGTTACCGCTCTATAACCAGGGCTAAGGCAGAAATACGTGAAATACACCGCCAACTCAGTCACTCCAACCGAGGACTGCAGTTTTGTGCTTATTAGCACTCATCAGGCTGGCATAGGAAGTGACTGAGCTGGAGGTGGGAAACCTCTTAAGGAAGTCAAGAGTGCCTAACAAACAAGTAGCAGTCCTTGGCTGGAATGACTGAGCTGGTGGTGTATTTCTTGAATTTCATTGTTTGCATGTTTTTTCTCATCAGATTGTTCTATTTTTGTTGTTGTATTTTTAACATAATATTTCGGAAAGTATTGTGTGTTAATATTCATAATATTTTTGTTTAATGAATGATGTGTTTATGAAAATATTTAGCCCCTTAGGGGTTTTTGACAGTTTAACCTTGTAACCTTGTGTTGTAACCTTGTCACTTCAAAAAGGTTTTTTATTTCAAAAACCCAACCCAGACGAGAATACAACCAACTTATAATTTCAGTGATAATTCTAAATCCCCCCCCTTACACACCCAAAAGTGATTTGTATTACTGCTCATCTAAGAACTCCTTTCATTGTTGCAGACCGGATCTGGCAAGACTTACACCATGGGAACCGGGTTTGACGTTTCGGTTTCTGAGGATGACAAAGGCATCATTCCTAGAGCTGTCCATCACTTATTTGATGAAATGGCAAGACAACAAAATGAAGCACAAAATAATAATGTGACTCCCCCAAGTTTCCAAGTTCTTGCTCAGTTTATGGAGGTATATGCATTTACTTTTTGTCAAATAGTTTACTTTTTGTTATTTAACCCTTAACAGGGGAGGTGCAGTCTCACAGACCGCTCAAAAGTTCATCCAGTCACCCCTATTTCATTTTCAGTCCAATTGGATGGTTTTTTTCCAATAGCTTTTTGTTTTGTGACCTTGAACGCCCCTTGCTTATCGTTACCTTTAGGCAAGTGCATCGGGTTTAAATTTCATTGCATTCTTAGAACCGGTCTGTGAGACCGTACCTGCCCTTCAGTGTTACAATTTTCAACTGTAGTAAACATGGCTCTTAATTCCCTATTTTTCTTCTGTGTGGACTCCTTTGTTAAAATTGGTTTAGTTTTTATATTATTTTTTATGTAAACGTCGTACATTTCTTACTTTTATTTTTTTCATTTTATGCTTTCTTATTTCGTTTTGTGATCAACTAATTCCAATATGTTTATCCTTCACTTTGTTCTTAAATGCATTTCTCCATTTAATACATTGCTTTCACACATAGTTTTTCCCGCTGGCAAATTTATTGCTAATTTATTCAGAGTGGTTTCATTTTTGGACTTTTTGCATTGTTTATGGGTTTTTTTGGAAAATTTATTACTTAACGGTTTTTTTCCTGATGGAATCATATAATAAATTTTGCCTCCAGGTGTCATTTTATCTTTTTTGTTTTTGTTTAATTTCTAGTTTTTGATATTTATACTATCTCCTGTTCCACCATGTTGCTTTTCTCGGATGACTTTTCATCCAGAAGCTCACATTTCTTTGCATTGAAAAAGGTGTTCCTTGTAACACCGAAACACGTGTCTGCAATATTTTGCAAATATTTGTGCTTTCTGACGTTGGATTACTGGTTTTTTGAATTCTAGATGAGGTTGAGAGCCATTTTGAAATGTTCACAAAAGTTACGCAATGATGTTCTAGGGACAAAGAAGGCTGAATTTTTCCTTGATATAAGACGCGAAATACTAACAGTTAAAGGGCTGTCAAAAATTTCCCATAACGTGATATAGCCAGTTTTCTGGTACTAAAATGTTCTGTATATATTAAAGAACTAAAATGAAATCATTAATAAATAATCGATTCGTTTTTATTACGAGTAGATAGTTTTTTACTACAGCATATGATTTTCTTAAAAAATCTTACGACTCTAGCAAAATTTCCTCGGAAAAAGTATATTTCGACTAAGAATTCAAAAATAATTTTCCCCTCGCTAATAAAAGTTCAAAGAACATCTGTGCAAAATTAGAGGTATGTATCATAATTACACGACTTTTTAAAAATTTGCAAAAAGAGCGGTCTCTGAGACCTCACATTCACATCCCCTGTTACCTCCTACTTTTTCACCTCCCCTGTTACGGGTTAAGATAATGAAAACAACCAGGAAAAGTCAGAGAATTTCGATATTCTTGAAAAATTCAATACAGTCAACTGGGGTAATTTTGGCCTTTGTGGGTAACATTGACTCGACAAACAAAATGAGATCGTCTATGCTGTATTGTACATAGGAGAGTGATTATCGTTTATTCATTTCAAGCACTTAATCTGTGACAGCATTCGCTTAACTTAGTCATTGCTGGTAGCACTGATGAACTTTTCATTTGTGATGCTAATATTACCTGAAGAAAAGCCAAAATTACCCCCATAAATGGTAACTTACATTATTAGAATTTTTTTTTAAGTGGAAAAAAGAAACATTACATTCTAAAAATAAAATCTTTAGAAAATTTAATCCAATTAAATCTTTTTTATTCTTTTTATTACAATTTGATTTTATGTTTTGTAATTTGCTTTTAATTATTTTGTTTCGACAATGTAATCCCTAATTCTTTAAAACAATGCTTTTTACAAAAATTTGATTCTCTATTCCTTAAATTCAATTTTACACCCTAAACGCAATCACATGTAGTTTATGATTTGATACACATTAATATTTTTATACATTGCTGTAAATTTTTTTTTTCATCCTTAATATCCTTAATATAATTGCTTTTCTTTATTTCCTTTCCTTCTCTCTCTCTCTCTCTCTCTCTCTCTCTTTGTGCTTGCCAGTTAGTTTTGTTAGTTCAAAGTAAAGAAACATTTTTTAAAGAAACAAATTTAAAGAAACATTTCATTTTAGATTTTTGTGCTTTAAAATTATAGTCAACTATTGATAACTAAAACCCCCAAGAGATGACTAAAACCTTCTAGTTATGAGAAGTTCCTATAGTCTTCTCAAATGTTTGGTACCCAAATAAAGACTGTTCAAGTTGAAGGCTTTGAGTATTTGCAAGTTTCCAGAACATTTATTTTCTATAAGTGAAACCATAAATAATTTCACACTTTTTTTTCAACATTTTTGACCAACTCCCTTCCCCGTTTTTTTTTTTTTTTTTTTTTTGTCACAGTGCATCATCCTTCACCTTTCTCCCTCCCTCATCACATGTCACTCTGTATTATATAAGCTTATTGTTACCCACAGGCTCCCCAACCTCAAAACTCCCCCCCCCCCCCCCAAAGCATGATGTTTGTGGACAACCCCTTAGTTACTCTTTATAATGGTTTTTTTTTATGTTTTTTTTTTTCTTTTGTAGCTGTACAATGAAGACATTATTGATCTCCTTGATCCGGTGAGGGATGGAGATGTAAGTATTCAGCTCGAAATTGAACCAGTAAACATTTTAAAACTTAATAATACATTCTTTGTAAAAACATGTGTGTGAATATGCAATTTTTTATGAATGCATGCATGTGAATAGAATTTTTACTTCCTTTTACAAAAAAGGAAGTATTGTATTCGCGAAAAAATTTTCACTCAAAAATCGCCCTTAATTTCCATTTTGCTCACCCCCAAATGAATGTTGAGTTTTTTTTTCGATTCGACCACATGCGGAAAAGTGCCTAAGAATGTATAGACACGCGAAATATCCATTTTGACCATCACCGAGGTAATTACAACGACTTTTCTCGTGACGTCTGTATGTATGTGCGTATGTGTGTATGTGCGTATGTATCTCGCATAACTCAAAAATGGTATGTCCTAGAAAGTTGAAATTTGGTACATAGACTCGTAGTGGGGTCTAGTTGTGCACCTCCCCTTTTGGTTGCTTTCGGATGTTCCTAAGGGGGTCTTTTGCACCTTTTTGGGGGGAAATCATTGTTAATTTCGATGTAAACTCAAGTGGCGTTATAATTTGTCGGACACTTGGCGATATATCGCCAGTCTTTTGGTCGCCAAGTTTTGTCGCCAACTTGGCGACAAATTTGGCGGAGTTTTTTTTTTTTGGTTTCAATTTGGCCATTGTTGGTGATATTTAGGGAATAAATATTGAATCACATTAAAATAGCGAATAATGGGGAAATGACATTAAATTGGAGTAAAAGGAAGTCATGTGATGCACACATCAGCTCGTTTTTTCTTATAATGCTTGCAAAAAATATGAAACTGAACAAAGTGGGGGAATATTATCTCTGTATCCCACTTCCATTGAACTATATTTAGGTTTTTTACTAAGTATTCCATGATCATCATTGTCTATGAAGAGGACAAAAATAGTTAGCTGGAAATATTTCAATTGGCCAGAGTGTCTATTAATTTTAAAAATTCCAAATAGTCGGTAAAACCTTGGTCAGCTGCATTGCATATAAAAGTAAAAAATATTTCGGTGCATATTTTGGAAAAAAAATTGTTAAAAAGAGTAGCAGCAGAACTAGAAAATCTGGAAATTTAAAAATTTAGAAAAGCTACCTGCAGAATTGTGTCAAATTTTTGAAATGTTAGGGAAGTTTTGAAAATTTAGGCAAATTCCTTTGAAACTTTAATTATTGATGTTGTGAATAACTTGTAGCCTTAAAATTAATTTTAAAATTAATTTAATAAAAATATTTGTGCTCAGTGTTTGGTCTTGTATTTAGTTTACCTGACATGTATTTAAATTTCAATCTCTTTCCACCATTCACACTCACCAGATGAATCAGTCTTATTTCCTTTTTCTGCATCTAATAAGCATTATTACAAATGGAACTATTATAATGGAATCCTTAATATATATTTTTTTAAAAACTAGTTGTAATTAAAAACCTTTAAATATTAAAATTTGTCAACTTTTTTTCTCACTTGATTGAAAATAGAAATGGATTAAACTAGTGTTTTCTTTTCTTTTTTTTTTAAACCATAAAATTAAGCATAAAATTTCAGATTTTCATCTCTTTACTAATTTTTTATTGTATAAGGGGTATTCAAATGAAACCAGGTCACTAGTGTAAAGTAACAGCAGCGACTTTATTAACTCAAAAATAGTTGCCAAAACTGTTGGCACATTTATCCCATTGTGACACTAGGTGGTCAATTCCATCTTTGAAGAAGGTAGTAGGTCGCTATCGGATCCAGCACTGTGTGTGTGTGTGAACCCAGTCACACAATTCGTCGTCCATTGTGATATCCGTGGTATTTGGTGTGTCGTCTGCAAATAGCTTGTTTTAGAGGTCAAAAACATGAAAGTCACTCAGTGTAAGGTCTGCACAGTGGATGTTCCAGCTCCAGCTTTTCCCACCGAAACTACTACAATGTCGTCTTCACCCCATTAGCCATACGTGGACGCCTTTGGACAACATGCCTGGTCGTTTCGACTTAATGGCTCGCCCAAGGCTCTGTAAAGTGGTTTGGTAACACTGGGCATTGATGGTGATTCTCGGTTTCAGGAATTGGACAAGCAGTGGGCCCAGGGAGTGGGTCCCCTCCCCTGAGTGTTCCCTTGTGGTCAAAAAAGGGACATGTTTCATAGTGAACAATAACTTGTGTAACCACCTTCTCTTCAGTGTTAAACCACACTGTCACTGTGCAACATGAAACGTTGCGCATGCTTCAGTCTCTACCAAAAGATAGTGTCTCCATACATGCAGTTACGTTGCATCGTCTAATGTGAAGTTAGACGCACTGACCTGGTTTCATTTGAATGAACCTTATCGCTTAAATCTGTATGCGGGGGAATCATTTACCACACCACCATTTTTTTTAAGCACTTTCAAGAGAAATACAATTTGGTCTTGGTTCCGTTTGTTTTGCAAGTTGGATTGTTCCCAATTACATTGCCTAGAACCCTAGATAGGGTAAACTAGGGTCAACTGTTTTGTCGAAAGAGACTATAAAAAAAAAGGAAATGATGGGGGACCATGTTGCCATTGTGCAATATTATACAAATACAAATGTGATTACCAGAAACAGGCTCTGGCCGCAGCTAGGCTGGTCCTAGTCAATTTATTAGTCCCAATGAAGATAAATAGCCCTCTTAAAGGTATCTACCGCCTTGCTCATTGCAGCCTCTTCTGGTAAGATGTTCCAAGTGCCCATAATCCTACTGAAGTAGTAATTGTTCCTAATTTCCAGGTTAGCCTGAGACTTGAATAGCTTAAAACACTGACCTTGCTTTCTGTGCAAAAATTTATCCCTATAACATTTTTCATTTTGATAAATTTAAACAACTAAATCATATCCCCTCCAACTCGCTTTTGTTCCAGTCTATGCATATTAAGCTTTTTAAGTCTGGTATCATATTCTAAATCTGAAAGTCCCTTACTAGCCTAGCAGCCCTTTTTTGTACCCTTTCCAATAAAGAAATGTGTTTCTTCGGATAAAGAGACCAACCCTAAACAATGTACTCTAAATGAGGTCTTAAGTTTATCAAATAAAGAAACACATGGTCGCCACTTTTGACGACTGGGACATGGTTTTTTGGTTACCATTTCAATGAAATGGTTGCTTGTTGGCAACAGGTGGCCGTCAATCTATAGCTTAAATGGCCAAAAATTTTAGTTAAATGTGCAGAGGAATTAGTGGACGTTATTTTAAATATTTTCAATGCTTCATATAACTTGGGGACAGTGCCAGAGGACTGGAAAACGGCTAACATAACGCCGCTCTTCAAGAAAGGGTTTAAATGTAAAGCTGGGAATTATAGACCTGTAAGTCTGACTTCAGTGGTTTGTAAGCTTTTCGAAACATTGACCAAAATTAAGATTATGAATTTCTTAGAGACTAATAGTCTCTTGACTGGTTTGCAGTATGGGTTCAGGAAAGGTAAATCGTGCACTACTAATTTATTGCATTTCTTTGACAAGGTTAACTCGGCTTTAGATAAAAAAAAAATGTGTGAATGTTGTTTATATGGATTTTCAAAAAGCTTTTGATAAGGTACTGCATGTTGCTCTTCTCAACAAACTAGCTGATATAGGAATGGGAGGAAAAACTTTACTTTGGATTAGAAATTGGCTGACTGGAAGGAAGCAAAGAGTCGTTGTGAGGGGTAATCATTCTAAATGGAGTGATGTTTTAAGCGGGGATCTTCAGGGTTCAGTTTTAGGTCCTCGCTTGTTTATTATATTTATGAATGACATCAATGAAAATATTTCTGGAAGCATGAATTGTTTTGCTGATGATGTAAAAGTTATGGAGATTGAGAAAATAAAGAACATGTAAAACAGCTTCAAGAGGATCTAGATCATATTACTAAGTGGGCGGATAAGTGGAGTATGGCAGGTAATATAGGGAAATGTCAAGTGTTATACTTAGGTCATGGAAATAAACCTACGAGTTATCATTTGCAGGGTTCAATCATTAGTCAAGCAAAAAATGTTATTAATCTGGGTATCTTAATAAATCAGGACTTCAAGTTTAGTCAACAGTGCAGCATTGTAAGTAACAAAGCCAACAGAATGCTTGGGTTTATCAATAGATCTATTTGAAACAAATCTATGAAGGTTCTTCTGCCTTTATATAGGAGTACATAAAGGCAGTATATATTAATAGTATATAATAGTAATAAATAGGAGTATATATTGTATAGTAAGACTTGATTTTTGGAATCTGCATTCAGTTTTGGTCACTTTATCTGAGGAAAAATATTTCTGTATTGAAAATGGTTCAATGAAAGGCTATTAGCCTAGTAAGGGGACTCTCAGATTTAGATTATGATACCAGACTTAATAGGCTTAATATGTATAGCCTGGAGCAAAGGAGAATTGAATGGGACAAAATTCTATTGTTTAAATTTATCAAAATGAAAGATGTTAATGGATTGAATTTTTGCACGGAAAGCAGGACAAGTGGTCATTGTTTTAAGACACTCCAATCTCAGGCTAACTAGAAATTAGGAAAAATTATTACTTTAATAGGATTGTGTGGGCGCTTGGAACAGTTTGTAATGGAAGAGGTGGTGATGAGCTAGGGGGTGGATAGCTTTAAGAGGACCATTGATCTTCATTGGAGACTATTAAATTGACTGGGACCAGCCTAGCTGGGCCCAGAGCCTGTTGCTGGTTGTCACATTTGTATTATATGCAACCAGGATCTGTAGACGTTCAATAGTATTCTTTATTGTTACTATTTTTTAGTTAAGTAAACACTTAAACTTAAAAAATTGCCTATTATTTCCTATTCAAATCAAATAATAAAAGCCTTTCTGTTGCTGAGAAGTTTAAATCAAGAAAGTAGCAGTTTAACTGTATTCTTTTTTGTTTATTTTTTCTGTGTTAAAACACTTTGCTTATTATTTCTAAATGAAATATAGTAAAATCATGAAAATTTATATAATTTTAGGGAAAGAAATGTGTTAAAATTCATGAAGATGTTGATGGCCAAATATATACAGTTGGGCTTACATCTCGTTCTGTTACTTCAGCTGATGAGGTAAGCATTTTAAAATGTTCTGTTTGAAATATATGTTATTACGAGTCAAAATTAATATTAAGCAGTTGCTTTTTTTTTAATGTGATTCATTTACCCCTTTAAGCACGATGGTTACAAAAATAGACACCAAATTAAAAAATTCTAGAAATAGTTTTTTTCTCTTTTTGAAACCAAAACAATTGCAATAGAGTTAGTATTGTTTTCTTTAACGATCATGGATGGCAGCAATACAAAATGGTTTTTTCTACTGGCTCAACTTCTTATTTCAAATCCTCCCAATTTTTGAACTCAAAAAAGTTGATTTTTCGTAAGATTTTAAAATTCTTAATTTGCACTAAAACAGTCCACCAAATTTTTCTTCATTTCCCTGAGGTGTTCAATCATAATTTCATAAAAGTTTTGAATTCAATTTTGAATACATACTTTTTTCCTGCCATGGTGTGAATAAATGGGGAAATTACCCACTGCAAACGTAATTCTTTGAAATATTTTTTTGACTGTAAAATCTATATCTAATTGTTCAATTAAACCCACTCAATGTTTTTTTCATTATATTTAAAAAAATTTAATGACTCACATTGGAAAAGACTAAGTGTTATCTTATAGATTCTTCTTATACTTAATTCATTATTTTTTAACAGGCTCTTCAATGCCTTAAAATTGGTGCTCTATCTCGAACAACTGCCAGTACAAAAATGAATTCTCAGTCGTCTAGGTCACATGCCATGTTTACGTTACTCATGAAACAACAAAGAATAATACAATTTGAGGTACGTATTAACATTCATAATTTTTGTAGTTCATTCAAAGCATGTAACTTTTCTAGCCAGAATAGTTTAAAGTATTGTATTGTTAATGATGTGTATGAATTATCTTTTTATTTTTAATTTTATCATTGTTCTTTTACACTTTCCGAATTTCGATTCTGTTTTATTGACATGTGACTTTGCAACAGTTGTTCATCAGCAATGCTATAGTTGGAAATCAGTTATTTGAGGGAAGGCAATTGTGAGGGGTCTTTAAAATAGGTAGAGAAGGAGGAAAGTATGTTTGCCAAATTTACTAGTTTAACGACTGTTTGGCGATATGAATGTAGTTTTTTTAACAAGTGTTATACAGGGTGCGGCGAAAAAACCCGGACAAACAATTTTCCACTTAACTTTTTTAAAAATAAATTAACAAAACGTAAAGAAGAGTAATATGAGTAGACCTTTAGCAATCAATAAATTTATTAGTTTCAACTTGGCCGCCATTTGCAGTGGTACAGAGGTGCAACTGCTTATTGAAATTTTAAGCCAAAGGCTGCAAGTCTTTTACTTTTAATCAATCATATTCCCTCTAAAGCACTTGATTTAGAGAGTCCAAACTTTTGTGTAGTTTAGGGTAGACCTTTGACTCTAAAATAGGCCATACAGTGTAATAAATGGGATTGAGGTCTAGCGAGTGGAGCGTCCACTCTACATATAATATCATGTCAAAAACAATATGCCTTTTGCACCACTCTTTTCTTTTTGGCCATATGAACTGGTGTGGAGTCTAATTGAAATGTCCAGTCTACATTTCTAAAGTCTCTTGTGCCCACAAAAGTACGACCGCTTCTAAAATGTCTTTCTGGTACACTTTTTGATCCATTTTACGGCCCTCATCTCCACTCCTCTCCGATTTTTGTCGCTTGTGCTGATTTCATCACAGACCAAGCCTGGTTTTGGATTTTGGTCATGTTTTATATTTTCTAAGGTGCTTGGAGTGTCTACAGACCGAGTCTTATCGTTCTGGGGATTATGAGTTGGTTGAACGGTAAATCGGTGAATGGTATATCTTCCAGCGTGCACTTGCGGCCCGCCTCTAACATTTCTGGCATTTTTGGAGTCATACAAATTCCTTTTCTTCAGAAAAAGGCTGAACTCTTTGGAACTTGTAAAGCTTCTGTCAGAGCTCTGTTTTTGCCCTTAGTCACACTTATCAGTCACAAATTCTCCTCTCACGAATGACTTCTCCCGTGGAAACCCAAGGATTTTTTTCTTGAACTCAGTTTTGGATGGCCTGAAGTTTAACGGAAATGTTCACTGTTTGTTTTGTACACTTCCTGGGCTCCAACTATCATTTCCAAGCCACTTGAAATGGCATACTGCATCAAATACTGTTTGCCAAGGCACAACAAGTCAACAAACTGTTGTTCTTCTTGGTCAAACAACTTTTTTAAGATTTTTTAATTTTTTGCTTAAAATTGTAAGAAAACCGAAAAATATTACATAAACCAGGAGATGCATTGTAAATTATTTTCTGATCAAGTGAGAGACAAAAATAAATAAATACACTCATTAAAAAGAAATTAGTTTACTTCCGTTTGATGATGCAAACTTTGTCCAAGTTTTTTTGCCTCGCCCTGTAAAGGAGGCAAAAGTTCTACTTCTGTGATATTACATCATAAAAAATATTTGTTTTATTCATGAAAGAATGCTTGGTATATTTAAGATTTTTTCGGCATTTTCAGTCTCTTATTGTTTTTTTTCCAACCAAGCTTAAAGGAGGTAACTATAATTATAAATTAAAATGCAAAAGCGATTGGGCTGCATGTAGAAATCTATAGAATCATGGGTAACTACAGTTTCACTGTAAGTTTGATTTGTTAAAATAAATGAATTGCTTCGCTCACAGTCGTGCTTCCTTTTTGTCCCATTCAATATGAAACAACTTGTATTTTTTAGTTGTTTTGAAGAAAATATTAAATTGATTGCCATGCATTGAAATAATTTCAGCCAGCAGAAGATGAGGAGAAGTCTGAAAACTTGGAAGAATTTGAATCTTTATCGGCTAAATTAAACTTTGTGGATCTAGCTGGATCTGAAAGGCTTAAAAGAACTGGTGCAACAGGTGAAAGAGCTAAGGAGGGCATTTCTATCAACTGTGGTCTTGTAAGTTTCACCATGTGTATGTACTTTAATTGTATTTCACATTTTGCACAAATTTCTTTTTAGTAACTTAAGTGATTTCTTTTAGCTTGCTCTTGGAAATGTAATATCAGCATTGGGGGATAAAACTAGAAAAGCCACCCATGTTCCATACAGAGATTCCAAGTTAACTAGACTTATACAAGATTCCTTGGGTGGGAATAGGTAAACATTTCAAAGCTTACAATCTTATTTTTGATGTGTTAGCTGTAGAAATACTTGTTATTGCAGTGGAACCTTGATTTTGCATATTCTCTCTGATTGGAAAAAACCTAAGGGGCCAATCATTAATTATGTAATGATTTTGGCAATTTTTTACCCCCTTCCCCCCATGCAAGGTTACAGAAGATTTTTCACCCCCCTCCCAATTCTTATGTAAGATTCCATTTTGTTTTTCAAAATAATAAAATAACAAATCTTACATCACTGGAATCGTTATTAAAAAAATTTTAAAAACCTTTTTGTGTAACGAAGTATTTACTAAAAAGTTAAAATCTAGGCTGAATGTTTTTTTGGCTTTTTTTTTTTTTTTTTTGTTTATGATGCGATACTAATTAAAAATAAAACATACCACACATATTGTAATTCATTTATTATATTTTACACCATTCTTTGTTAAACAAAAAAAAAAAACAGTTCATCCTACTACGTTTTTTACCTTCCAGACGCAAATGAAATATAATCCCTGCCAAACCACTTGACCGCGCAATTTCTAATATCAGATATCGACTTCGAAAATATTATGTAAGAATTTGTTTGACACCCCCTTCCCCCCAAGTAAGGATATTTAGAAATTTTTTCAACCCCCTCCCCCTCGGGACCCTTATGTAATTAATGAATGGGCCCTAACCTAAAGGGGGGGGGGGACCTTAAGAGAAAACCTAAAATCAAGAGCAGGAATAACTAGTATGTTGTGGCCATCACGAAACTTTCTTCTATATTTTTCCTTTTTCTGATCCCTCCCCATGCTTGACGAGGAAGCAATATTCCTAACAGAAACAAAATTACACATGCAAAAACTTGACGACCATCCCAATGTCTGAATTATTGTAAAAACAAAACAAAGAGCGAAAATTGAAAGTTACTTTAAAAGCCTTACTTGAATTAATTACAAATATTTTATTTATTAACAAACATTAGTGGCAACAGTTAAAAATTTTAAATCATTGAGATAATATTTCCGATCATTTCCATACAATTAAAATCACGAGAAATACGCAGACGACAATCTATTATGATTTATCTTTCTTATTGTTGCATTAATAAAACTATTTTTATTCGCAAAAAAAAAAAAATCAACACCTCTTGGAGCGATTGGAGTCAAAGTTGAACCAAAGCCTGTTTACGTATAGATTCACATATATTCCAAATTTCAACCAGAACGTAGCATTACTTCTTGAGATAGGGCACTCACAATGGAAAAAAAGAACTCGCGATTGCGCTACCCCCCTTTTTAGCTGTTGACACCAAAATAAAATCAGCTCTTATACCCACTAAGGGCTACTTGTCAAAAAAATTTTGTTTGATTCCGTTCGTTATTTCTTGAGATACAGCAGTCACAATTGACGACAAAAAACGTTCAATAGCTCAACCCCCCTTTGAGTTATTGACACCAAAATTGAATCAGCACCTTCTCCTGTTAATGGCAACATATAGACCAAATTTTGTTTGATTCCGCCAGTTACTTCCTGAGGAATAGCAAGCACGCGTAACTCAAAAAACGTCCCATTGCTCCACCCCCCCCCCTTGGAGGAATTCGCGCCAAAAACTAATGGGCACAAGTTCACATACGGGCACATATGTGTACCAAATTTCGTTCGATTTCATGCGGTAGTTTTTGCTGTAAAGCGGCCACAAAAAACTGGTCACACACAGACGTGACACACATACATACACACACACATACATACATACACACACACATACATACACACACACACACAGACAGACAGACATTTTCCAAAAATAGTCGAAATGAACTCAGCACACCTCAAAACGTTAGAATCCGTCAAAATTCGAAATTCGAAAATTTGCACGAATCCAATACTTTCTTCTATATATTAGATATAGAAGAAAGTAAAAATTGTAGCATTTTGCCAAAAATTTGACATTTTCCCAAAGACTAGTGGTAGAGGAATGTTTACGTTTCCTTTTTTATACACAATTGAATTTAAAGCGGGCTTTAGACTAGCAATTTTTAGCAAAATTGCTTCTTCTTTTGCATTTTAACTAGAAATTGTTTGAGTTCTTGTGCTTTGGCAATAAAGATAAGAAGGCGGAACAAAAAAAATGCCCAAGCGATTTCATTCAGCTGAGAAATAAATTTAGCTCAAAAAAAAAAAAAAAATTTGAATTTTGACATCTTGAATTCAAATTATGTTTTTCGCAATCACAAATGTTTGTATTTAGGCATGTGTGTTTGTGTGTAGGGGTATGTGTATGTTTGTGTAGGCATGTGTGTTTGTGTCTGTGTGCTGGCATAAGTGTGTGGGTAGTTGTGGGTTTGTGTATGTGTGTGTATGTGTTTGTGTATATGTGTGTACGTGTATGTGTTTGTGTGTGTAGTTGTGTGTATGAATGTGTGTGGGGGGTATGTGTATGTGTGTGTAGGCATATGTGTTTGTGTCTGTGTGCAGGCATGAATGTGTTTGTGTGTGTGTGTGTGTAGTTGTGTATGCATGCGCGTGTGTGTAGGACATGGATGCAACCTGGAGACGGCTTTCGCTATAGGAGCAGCATCGCGAGGAGCCGGTCGACGGTGAGGGTCAGGGGCGTAGCTAAGGGGGGGTTTTGGGGACAAACCCCCCCCCCCCCCCCGAAAAGTTAGTCTCAAAAAAAAAGAGAAAAAGAAGAGAGAAGAGAAAGAAAAAAAAAAGAAGAAAAGGAAAAAATTCCAAGCGATTATATATATATATATATATATATAAAAGAAGTAACCCCCCCCCCCGAAAGTCGGGTCTAGCTACGCCACTGGTGAGGGTGGCAAAATAAAATCAAAGGACATCAAAACAGTCAAATGAAAGCAATAAGCAATCGGGATTGCTCAAAAAAAAAAAAAAGACCTGGAAAAAAAATGTTAATACGATTCTTGTAAAGGAAAGTTTGATCTGTTTTACATGAGCAAGTTTTTTAAGAACAACATATTAAGCAGATTTTCTGGGAAAATATACAGTAAAATTAAATATTTTAACACTCCCGATATAGCATTTTTTGCGGACCAACAGAAAATATCATCAGAGATGGAATAATGTTTGAGATGGACAGTGTAGAATTAGGGTTCCATTGTATTATTATTGCTGTTATTATTATTCTGTATTTCTTATAAAAATCTAGACGTTTGAGGGAAAATAGCATTTCTGAAGTGTTATCATAAAAACTGATATTGTAAACAAATTGAACAATTTCAAAGTTTGCAAGTCTATCTCTTAAACTTTCTGAAGTACAAACAAAAATACTAGTACTTTCCTAATTTAAAATTTTAAAACACTGCTAAGTTGAATTTCATAAAATCTTTTTATTACTTTATAGTTGGATCTCTGTTTAACGACGCTCTATTTAACGATTTTCTCTCAAGACTGCTTTTCAGGGTCCTATATGCTCCACTGTAGGGTTAAAAGCATTCTATTTAAGGATGCATCCTACTTAAGAACAATTTTTTGTAGTTCCTTGAAAGTCGTTAAACAGAGAGTCGACTGTATAAGTAAATGATAATTATTATTTTAAAAACATGCTCATCTCTTTTTCATGCATTTGCATCTGCTTAGTATGATTACTGGAAGAGGAATGAGCACAGAGTAGCTGATGACAACAAATAAAAACTCATACACTAAAAAATCTAAGCCACAGGCAATGAATAGTTTTTATATTTTAAGAGGAAGAAAAAACAAGTTTTTTTTTTAAAAAAAGTCTTGTATTTTTAGAATGTTATGTGCTGATAATAATAGTTCTGATGCTATCATATGTCTTTTTGCTATGAGTTATTAATGCTGGTTTACATTAATAAATTACTGATAATTTTAGCAACCATCCCATACTCAGTCACTTATTCATTTTTTAATTCATTCAAACATAACCCCTTTTCAGTCACTCGAAGTCCAGAGATATCTAAATGTTCAGATTAATTTTACGTTGAATTAAGTTTAGACTGATTAGTTTTAAACTGATTAATTTGGTCTAGCCCAAGTCAATTGAAATTAAATTAGTCATTAATAGAAATAATTTCAGAACTTGTAGCCTGTGGTGCAAATCACAGCCTGCAGCCCAAAAAATTGTCATTGACTGTGAAAGCCTCAGTTTTAAATTAGTCATTCTTTAACCAATAACCAAAAGTGTGTAAGTTAATTGTATCTGTCTGCAATTTACTTGAAATTATTATATATGTATTATTATTATTATTTTTTTTTTTTTTGAGTAATTTAATATTTTTCAATTGTTTAGTATTACGAAATTTTGTAATATTTTTATTTCATTATTTAGTCAAACTCTGATGATTGCTTGTGTATCGCCCTCTGATCGTGACTTCATGGAGACATTAAACACTCTAAAATATGCCAACCGAGCCAAAAATATTAGAAATAAAATCAGTATTAATCAAGATAAATCTAGTCAGACAATATCTTTACTTCGAAGAGAGGTTCAGCAGCTTCAGCTGGAATTGATGGAGTACAGACAGGTATGAATAAAATGAGATACAATAATTATGTACATGCAGTAGGGGTCGACATAATTTTGTTTGGGGTCAAGCCAGGTCTTTACAAGTTGTTTGTAACAAAAATTCATGTTCGGTGGTTAAGGTTTGGTCTTACAATTTGTTTATGTAAATATATACATATGCAAAGTAACTAAAGCATACTAAAACTGGCAGTATGGCTTAAAATGAAGTACAGTGAAGCACGGTTTGTGCATTTTTGAAGGGACTGTGTGAAAAAATGTATGCTATGTACACGTTAATATATATTAGAATCTGCAGGGACGAATTTTCAAAACATGTAACTGATTTTTAAAAAGTATGAAAGAAAAACATATAAATGTTTCTTCACTGTGTGTGTGTGTGTTTTTTTTTTTTTTTTTTTTGAATTGCTCGAGGAGGGGGGGGGGGGGGTAATGTCTAAGGTCATCCTTGGTTTGTTAGTAAAAGTATTTCATTGTGAGAGAGTTTTTTTTTTTCACATATTTGTTTCTTACAAAATGTATACTTATTCCTGAAGTAAGTAATATGTAGAGGAATTTTTAAAGTGACAGATTAGCTTTTTGGCATACAAGGTACTGTTATTCCAAAATTCAAAAGCTCCAAGCCTCATAATTACCAAAGTCCAGAAGATTCATGCTCTAAAAATATTAACAAATAACTAAAGATACTTTTTTCACTTGTAGTTTTGTATCGCTCAGCTTGTCACCATATAGCAGAACAGCAATAGACCTCAGTAGCAGAATTTTTTCGGCAGCCTAAGATAGAGATTAAAAAAAATAAAAGTAGTCTGCAAATTTCACCAGCATTAAATTAGACTTAGTCTTAATACTTATTATAAATTATCACCAAGGCATATCTGAAAATCAAAAGCTAAACTTAAAACTTACGCTGTCTAGATTTCTGCATTCTATTCTATGCATTAAATTAATCGGCTTCACAAATATACCCAGAGGACTGAACTTAGCACCTTTTACCTTTTCTTTCTGTTTAATTCTGAAATGTGTTTTCTACTTTAAAGTTGACATGTTTTTGCAAAAAGCAAATTATAAAAAGTCCTTACAGAGCTCTTTCAGAATCTGCGACAGACATCACAACAATGCTCTGTTTCTGCTATCAGAGTGTAAGCATATTTAAAGAAAATATTGAATCATCAATCCATATTATTGAGAATAGTTTTCTATTATCTTTTACAGTAATACAAAAACAAGGTGAAGACACTCAATGATTAACGCAAACTAGTTAGAACATATTAGTAATGATTCTCACATTAGATAACAATAATAAAATAATTATAATAATAATACTAATCATTTAACTTGTGAAACTAAGAGTAAATAGTTATACAGTAGACTCCCGCTACAACGCGATTCGACTTGCGCAAAATGGCTATAACGCGATTTTGTTGACCTAACAAATTTTGTCTAACTCCCGCAAGGAAGGTAAACACTAAGTTTAGCAGATGCCTTCTGTTTCACATTTCTGTAGCTATCAAGTGAATGAAATGTCAGAATTCAAGTTGTATGGCTAAATCATTTTATTTATAATTATCCTATAATTAACAACTGTAAAATACAGAACTATAACATTGGTAAAATGTATAAACAAATATGAGGAATTTCAACTCTCAAAAACATCCTTCATGTTCCAAAAGAACATCTTCAAAAAAACACATTTGACACCCTAACTTGACTTATCCTAAAAATGTTTCAAAAATTTTAAGTCCCTAACTCTCATGGCGAAACTCTAAAAGCCATCCCCTAAGTGCAGGACGTCGCAACAACAGCGAACGATCCTCTCAAAAATACGACTATCGTCAGTCGAAAATGAGAAACGCGAGCAGAAGAAGTGATCTCCTTCTTATTTCACCCTGCTTATATAATACGGCGCACTCTATGCACGACACGCCGGATATGCCTACGTAAGAGCTCAGTCTGGATGCTTCCAGAACATTCGATTTGCCGCGGAGCTATCGGGAGATTACATCATCTCCGCTCATGCTCTGACGTCACATCCTTCTTCCTGACGAAACACGTCGTTCGAAGTCGCTCTGATGTTTACAGGTTGATTCTCCCGTACGCGAATTGAAACAAGCGTCCTTTAAGGGACAAGATTAACTGCCTTTTCATTATTAAAGAAATACAAGTGAGTAAAAACATTTACACTTAGTTTTCACTTAGCTTTCAAATCGAATTGTTGAGAATATATTTCTCAAATAGACATTTTTGGCTATCAGATTTTTTCCCACAGTAAATGATTTTTTACCTAGTCTTTTATGTCAAATAAAAATGTTAAAAAAAAAATAAAAATAAAAATTCCGTTCTTGATGTAAGAAATGGTAATGTATAGTTAAGGAATACAACAGTTTGAGGTGGTGTTAACAAGTGTGTTAAATAATTGGGTACGTTTATAAAAGTTTTTACTATGTATATTCCTTTTTCCACAACACGAAATTTCGACTTACGCATATGGTCTTGGAACACATCCCTCGCATAAGTCGGGACTCGACTGTAATAGCATTTATTTTCAACTGAAGTACAAAAAGGATTGGCTCAAATTATGTGTAAACTACTGAATATATTCAAATTACAAAAATATTAATGCGCTAAACTCAGTGGCGCAACAACCCATGGGGACCAAGGCCTACTGTGCCCATCTCTAATTTCATGACCAAAGACTCTGGAGGGCTAGGCAATTAGGAGGTCACCCGAACGCGGAACCTGCAGTGTTTAGTTCCCAAGCTTACTTAAAACTCAATTTATCGACATACTGCCACAGGATGTCAGGCTGTGTCAACGTGCTCAGCCTGGAAATTCGATCTGGGTCTGCGGCGTGGGAGTATAAACAAAAATATTAATAGGGATTTGAAACATGTATCAAGTATGGTACATGTTTCCAAAAAAAGAGAAAAAGAATAAATATATATACATCATTTAAATATTTAAGTCTTCACTTAAAAAGTCTTTATTTAGGTAACTCTTTCTTTCAATGGGGTGGATTTTGCCATTGCTGATTGAGTCTGTATCTTTCATCATAACTGTGTTTTCATATAAGAATAATTGTGACTGTTTCTTTTTCTATTTGGTGACTTTTCTTTTGTAATGTAAAGCATCCATGTAAACTAGTTTAAGAAATCAACCCAAAGAATAGTAAAAGCTTGGACATAGATGATGTATCTCTAATGTTAAATTATTATATGCTATGTGTAATAATTTTAATAAAAATGTGACCTGTTAAAATTTTGTCCAGAACATCATAGTTTTAAGTTACAAAAAATTAATCTAATGTATTTTTTTCTTTAAAGGGTAAACGCCTGATAGATGGTGATGGAGAAGAAAAAATAAATGATATGTATCATGAAAATATGTTCCTTCAATCTGAAAATGATAACTTAAAATCTCGCTTAAAGGCTTGTCAAGAAACTTTAGACCATCAAACAAAAAGATTAACAGAGCTCCTGGCTGAAAAAGCGGTTGGTGGCTGGGTCAATGGTGAATTTTGCTTTAAGTTCTTAGTTTTAAAACTCTATATTTTGTGTGTATGTGTTTTACCATGACAGACCAAAATTGGAGAATGTCGATTTTCACTCTTGATTCAAGGGAAATATTCTGTCTTCCATTGATTCATCATGTGAATGTTGATATTCATCAGCTAATGTCAACAATTGCTAGATTTCAAACTTTCTCAGTAAGATATACACTACATCACCAAAAGTATTGGGACACTTTAAAAAATTCACATTTTTACATATTTATTGAGAAAAAAAGAGACCAATTGTTCTGTATTTTTTTGTCGCATAAAGGGTATGCTCTAGCTGTTATTTTCCAATAAAAAGTTAACCCAGTTAAAGGGGACCAGCAAAAAGTTGAGAAACCAACAAAAGGTTTTTGATCATCCTTCGTTGTAAATAGCTGCATATCTTATGTAATTCAAAACTGAGCATATGCACCTATGTAGTGCAGTCGAACCCTTTAACAAACCTCTATTAAACAAATTTCACGATTTAGTGAATTATTCTTTTTCCCCCGACTAAAATGAAGGCAAAAACCGCTGTTTACCAAATAATTAACCCTGAAATAACAAATTATTTTAACAGCCAAAAAAATTTTTTTTTTTTTTTTTTTGGCATTTTGAGTTAGGGAATATTGAATTGTTTTCCAAATATCTTATACATATAAAATCTGAGTATCTATCTATCTATGTCCAAGCTTCTTCTCCCGAACGAAAGTGAACTGACCATCGAACCAGGTATCGATGGATTCGTCATCTTCCCGTCTTCATGTTTGGCTATTTAACATAATCCTCCGATAATAATTAGCGGAGATATCAATTAAAAATTATTAATTATGACTCTTAGATTTCAAAATAAAATCCATATTTTTCGAAGGCTTTCCTCCATTCAAATTATTATTCAGTGCTTCAACTCAACTTTCCGGATGAACGCTTTTATTAAAATTTACAGCGTGAAGAAAATCATTGAAAAGAAACATCTGTTGCAATTTTTTTTCTCGAATATAAAGAAATAAAATTAGGCTTTTGTTTTAAGGCTTTTCCTGTAGTCAGGGTGTTTAAGTTGTTTACTTTTCGATTATTTTGCCGTAATCTGCAAATTAATTACTTTTGACTAAAGGAAACAACCTCATTGAGAAATTCAAGTCATAAATATTCAATTAAGACATCATATTTTGTGTTTTAACGGAAAATAATGACAAGCTTATAATTTTACTGCAATTTGTTTTCTGACCAGTAGGATTCTCAGTGCATTTATTACAGCCCCTGACACATTTGTCTAGAAACTAGTGTCAGTGTACTACAAAAGCATCAACTGGACTGCTCTTACATTTTTTAGGTAGCCCGTGCAACGCCGGGCACGCAGCTAGTTATATCCATATTGTGCGAAGCAGAAAAAAACTTTTCTTGGAATCAGCAATTTTTGACGGGCGAGAGAGCATCCAACGAATAAGTATTCTGATGCAGAAAGCAACAGTAAAACTCTCATTCAAACGTAATCTCATGCAGCAGGCTGCAAAAAACACGATATTTTCTTCTCTCCTTATAGTCGAAAGAGAACTATTTTGAGTCAAGTACCAAGGAAATTGTCAAACTACTCAGTAGTTTGAAATTTCAACTTAACTAGCGTATAATAAGTCGTGGGATGCAGAATAAAAAGTGTACACTTTTTAATAGTGGATATTTTTGCTTTTGTTAGGGGTTTTAGGTAAGGTAAGTGCTTTTTTTTATAATTTTTTTCACACCCTGATATTACGAATAACCCCAGTTTAATGTATAAAAGTTTCTGTCCTGGCGAACTTGTTAAATTGAGGTCCGAATTATTTCTCTCTAAGGCCAGTGAACTGACCACAAACCAGGTATCGATAGATTCGTATTTTTACCGTCTTTATGTTTGGCGATTTAACATAATCCTGCGATAATAATTAGAGGAGATATCAATTAAAAAATATTAATTAGGATACTTAGATTTCACTATAAAATCCCTATGTTTGGAAGCCTTTCCTCCATTCAAATTTTTATTAAGTGCTTCTTCTCAACTTTCTGCAACGATACTTTTATTAAAATTTGTAGTGGTGAAGAAAATCATTGAGAAGATGTGTTACCATTTTTTCCTTTAAAGTGAAAAAATAAAATTCTGGCTTAAGTTTTGAGGCTTTTCCTGTAATTGAGGGATTTAAAATGTTTCCTTTTTGGTTATTTTTCTGAAATCTGTCATAAAAGTTTACTGTTTTTTTTTTTCTTCTTCAAGCCTGATTGTTGAACATGTGTCACTTGACATAACTTTTATTTTCGAAATAGACCGTGCAAAGCCGTGCGACTCGGCTAGTAAGGTATAAATTTCAGACATAAGTTTACAAGCTATGTAGAATTTGTTTATATTTTCATACAAAGTATCACTTATATAAGTGATCACAGATATAAGCATTTCTTTTAAAAATATCGATTTTGCCAGCAGGTTTTTGCTCATAACATGCAAAGTTTTTCATCAAACCTTAACCAACTAATAGAAAACCTGACAGTACACAAGAAAAGTATAAGACTAAAATTTGAAGATAATATATTGAAAATTTGATGAAATCTTTCTTGTTTTCTCAATTTGTTGCTTGTCCCCAATTTGCGTGGGTGATTTAATTTTTATTGGAAAATGACAGCTAGAGCATACTTTTTATGTGACAAAAGTTACAGAATAATTAGTGTCTTACTTCTTGAGAAATACGTAAAATGTGAATCTTTGAAAGTGTCCCAATAATTTTGGTGATAAAGTGTATATGCAAAACATATGCATGTTCTTTTAGTTTGCAAAACTTTTGTTTGATAAAATTAAACAAGAAGTTTTAGATCTTAATTTTTCTCAATTGTCTTTGTAGTGTTTGAGCAATTTTAACTACTTATAAATAATAGATATTTTGCTTATTTTACAATTTAATTAAGCTGCAACTTCACATCCGACAAAATTGTTTTGTTTAATGTATTGTAGAAAAAAATGCATATTTAAAGAAATTCTTTTTGCATGTGTACATATTTTTTTTCTTAACATTGCCTATGTTGTGTGTATATTTGAAAATCATGTTTTTGCTAATACTAACTTGTGTGTATTATTGCTGAATTGTTCTATTTGCTAACAATTTTACTAATTGTTTGCTTGATTAAACTAATCATCAAATGCAGGGGCTAAAATTCTTTGCAGAATAGTATTGTAACGGATTCGGTGCGACTTCCACTTTCTTGAAATGAAAACACAGTTCTTGATAAAAGCACAGGAAATTTATTTACACTATGTACAGGAAAGATCGTCAACAACTGCTAAATTATTCATCAGCAATTAAGCAATTATCACACAACACCGTAAACTCAACGTTTACACACGTATTTACTTCCAAATACGAAAACAACACAGCGAAATGCCTCGCTATAAACAGAGCAAAAATCTTCTCAGTTCGAAATATCAATCGAAACTAACTGTTTATCCATCGCTAACGGCTTAAATACACCGAAAAGAAATCTCTCAAATATTCCAGAAAATGCTACAACGTTCAACAACTACACTTCCATTGATAAAATCAGTGAATGAAATAAGAAAAAAAAAAGAATAGGGGTTGTATACTTTTAGCCATATGTTAAGGGGTTGTATATTCATTACGGGAAACTATTTACAGGTTACGTTACTACAATAATTACTATTTACAGGATTTGTAACAGTATATTTCGAAGGATCTTTAAAGTTGGCTGAGATACTCCTACAAAAGATAACCAATGAAGTTTTTTATTGAACCAAATATGTTTTCCATTTTCTATTCTTCATTTTTTTTTTCCTTGAGAAGAAAGTCTAAACTCAATGTTTTTAAATTTCAATGCAATTGCATCCAAGTTATTTTTCATGAAATACTATGCCATTTATCCCAACTCTTTTGTTTTTGACATTACTTACATTTTCCCCTGATATTCTGTCATGTTCAGAGAGCAAAGAAGTGTCACTCTTCCTTCCTTCCTCAGTGGCACGACTTCCCTCGGTGGGCCCTGGCCTTCTCAGCAATTTTTTCCTACGCCTTTCTCTTTTTGGCCATGGCTTACCAATTTTTTACTTTTATCAGGGTGGCAGGGGTCGAAGTGGTCCTATATTTCCTATATTTTCAAAAAAAGCATCAAAATCGTCCTATATTTCCTATATTTTTGGGAAATGTCCTATATTTCCTATATTCCTGTTTTTCATCTAATTTATTTCTTTAAAACAACAGTAAATAAAGTATCTGACTACGGATTTTTCGTGGAAAGTACGTCTGCAGACGAATTTCAAATTAAAAAAAGCAACTGACTAAATCCTGCAACAGGCATCTTCTCTTATTGACTACAGCAATGTGACGTCACTGTAGTGGGTGGAGTTTCGAGAACGAAGTCTGAAGTCGGTTTTAGAATTTTGTGTTTGGCAACATGCGTTTATTTTGTTTTCCAGCGCGGTTTTTGTTTTTGTTTTCGCTTTCGCGAGTATATTTTTGTGTTTAGTGCATTTTCTGATCAGAATGTTCTAAAAAATTTTTATACAATCTTTTCTTTTTGTGGAATTTCGGGATCTTTGAATGGAATGTAAGTCTCTTAAGATGTTAAATCGTATTTTGTTGTAATATGTGAAATTATAATGGCGAAATCGCATTGCTTAACAAAATTTCGTGAGGAGTGGTTGAACCAGGAGGGTGTTAATGGTACAAATATTGGTGCATGGTGCTCCAAAGGAAAAGATAACTAAATAATATATTATTTCTTTTTTCATAGCGAAACTATTCATATAATGTGTCCTATATTTGTCCTATATTTTTTGTGGAAAATGTCCTATATGTGACAAGTTGATCACTTCTACCCCTGGGGTGGCGACAGATCAGGGAGATCAGGGAAAAGTCAGGGAACTTTATTAATCAGGGAAATATCAGGGAATTTTGAAAAAATAACAAAAAATCAGGGAAAATTGATTTTATAAAGAAATTTTTTTTTTTTTTTTTTGCTTAACAAAATTAAGTACTCTAATTCCCTATGCATTTTCCGCCAATTATCTGTTCAAAAAAAAAAAAGTAAAATTAATGAGGTGCGATTATACGCTGCCGCATATTTGTGCATCTTTTTTCCTCTACGTCAAAGTATTGAATCTTACTTATTAACTACAGGATGAACTTCCTAAGATTGCTTCTGTGTCTGTTAGGTTGTTTTTTTTACCTAGCTTGAAATTAGAGATGTACCGAGTACTCGGTAACTACTCGGTACTCGGCCACTCGGCCATTTGCCGAGTACTCGGTACTGGGCCAAATTTTGATCCGATACTCGGCCAATGCCGAGTAGTTGCAAAACATTGAATATTGTCCAAGACAGATATTAAAATTTATAAAAAAGTGCAAGCATATATAATATTCGGCAATCATTTATAGAAGTCGAATTTAAATTTTGAGATTAATGAAGTTTGTAATGCTTCAATGGAATAAATCTCTATTTTAATGTCCCCAAAGTAAATAAAACTTATTTATTAAAAATTGTGCAAAAAAAGTAAGTATAGAAAATATGGAATTTTTATATTAAAAATGGATTTTCGCTACAAACAAAAATTAGTTATAAGAATTATAAAAAATACCTTTGCTTAAAAAATAAAAGGAAATAAAACAACGTTAAAAGCACATTACAGACATGTGTTATAGCATTACAAGGAATTCCTTTTTCAATGCACAAAGTGTGAGCTCGTGGCTTTAAAGGCATCCGACAAAAGTCGGATTCTTTTGTCAAATGTCTTTACATTCTTTAGCTCACATTTTATGCACTGAAAAAGACGTTCCTTATATCGCAGAAACAAGTGTCTGCAGTGTTCCTGCACATTTGTCTTATTTGCTTTTAAAAATTATTTATGTTTGGCAGACTATAACTATAATTGGTACAATTTATTTTAATTCCAACTTGATTCATACCTTTTATTTATGTATTTTTAATTTTAAATATAATTTTTTTGTAAAATTTTTGACATAAACAAAATTTTTTAAATAATGTGTAATTAAATTTCAGCAGGAATTTAGTTTTAAAAACTATTATATATACAAGGAGGTCTATACAACTATTCCAATAAGTTCAAAATTCATCACATGTGTGTCGGTGGTCCTTCTTAAAACATAATTGGTACTTGGTAACTCGGCCGAGTAGTGAAAGGCCGAGAACTCGGTACTCGGCTACTCGGCCAAAGTGCTACTCGGTACGTCTCTACTTGAAATTTCCTTTTACGCTTTCAATGCTACTTAAAATACACAGCCATACAGGCAAAGAGGAAGCCTTCATTAATGCCTTAGCTCCTTTGCCTTTATTCCATTGTCTCGAAGTAATTAGCATACTGTAATCACGATTTCAAGAAGAAATCATTGGTTTTTGAATTAATACTATAAAAGCTTAAAAGTTATTACTTCTTCGCGTTTTTAATTTAATTCCTAAAATTGAACTTTCAATTAAAAAAACTTTGTTTTTTGCCATTATACTATTTGTTGTCACCGCAGATTATAATGGTTTTCTTTTCTTCAGACTTAAGTTTTCTTTAACTTTTTCTTAAGTTTTCTTAAGTTAATTCTTTAATTTATAACCAAGTTGTATTCTTCTTTTATATATTTTGAAATTAACTAATTGCTTTTTTTCCCTTGCGTTTTGAAGTTGTTTGTTACAAAAGAAATCTAAGATTTTTTTTTCGTTACATACTGAAATCATTTGAAATAGAGTTAACTTGTGCACCTAAGTAAATATCTTTATTTTTTTATTGTTAAAGTGTTGTATTCATTCATTTTAACCTATGTTCTTGATTAGAGAAAAGCTCCCTATGAATGAATGTCAAATGGTTTCATCTGTTTTGCATAAATAGGTCAATTAGTTATATAAGAATAACTACATTACTTCTATTATTTCACTATTACTTGTTATTCTTGCAACAATTATTATACTGTTTGAAAACTTAGTTCAAAATAATTTCAATTGCTTTTTAGTTCTATCATAAATACACATATGTTTTTAAGAGTAATTTTAATAGTTTCTTAAAATTCTTATGCTAAGTGGTTTCTGGAAGTAAAGTATTTTTTTTTTTTTTAAATTTTCTATAATCTTTCCATGTAGAAAAATTTAATATGCTGTTTTGTAGGCTTTTTTCCCCTCAAAAAATTGACTTGATATGTTTTTTTTAAAACCATTTTATTAAAAAAATAGCATCTTTTTAAAATATATCTTTAGTTCAACAACTTTACACAACTTAAAACATTTAAAATACTGTATTTTATACAAACATGCAATGGATTTCAAGTAGAGCAAAGAAAGAAAACCATTATCATTGGTAACGTAAATCAGGGAAATTTGGTGAACTTAATCAGGGAAATCAGGGAAAAGTCAGGGAACTTTTTTTCACAGTTCCTGTCGCCACCCTGTTTATGGTAAACAAATCCTTTTCAAGGCAATCAACCTATCTGAGGTTAGGTCGACCCCTTGTTCTAACTCCTGTAGATTTAGCCAAAAAAAAAAAATTGTTTGTTGATCGTTCTTATCTGGCCTGCCTATTTGAATCTTTGGATTTTTTATTTGACCACATCAGGTTCTTTAAAAGCACGATACAGCTTTAAATTAGAGTGCCTGTGCCAAATACCATCAACCTCCTTTCCTCCAAAGATAGCCCTTAAAATGCAGCGTCCAAAGACACCAAGGGCATTTTCATGCCCGTTTCACTCTTGCCCTTTGAAAAAAAAATCTTTAATGATCAATTTTCTACTTTAGAAGTGCAAAGGCGAAATCATAGATCATTCGAAATACATCATGTAGGCATTACAAATATCAATAAAAAGGGTTTTAAATCTTTTTTTCCCCTTTTATTGCAATGTTATCGGTGCTATTCAAAAATGTAACACTCATTTCTCACATATGAGGTGTGCATGTAGATACTTTCATCAGTTATAATATATATTCTTAAAATAAATTAATTCTCTAGTGGAGGGGGGGGGGGGGCAAATGATTGATTTTTGAAAAACTTTTATTCAAGCTTTTTAAGTTTTTTTTTTTTCTTTCTTATGTCTAAAAATAATTTAATGGAGTAAAAATAATTTCTGAGAATTATTTTACAATTAAAATTCCTATAACAAAATGTCATTGAATGTAAACTTTTAAGATACTGGAATGTACAAAAGATTAAAGAGCATTAAAAAATAATGATATGTTTACCATCTCTTTATTAAAAACTTATGGTCCACTCTACACATAATACTATAAGGCAGTAATCTTCAACCTGCAGCCCACTGTGAGATTCAAGGCGCAATTTCAATGGCACGTCCAACAATCTCGCTTCAATTTGCTGGCATTTCAATAACCACTAGTGCAGGGGTTCTGAAACTTTTCTTACTGGCGGCAGGCACCCTTTGAAGAACTAGAATTTTCTCACGGAACCCCAGTCATCCTTTATTTTTGGACATAAGTGTGCAGGGTTTCCGCCATGGTCGCATTTTTCGCAAAATGCAAAAAGACTTTCCCAATTGCGAAAATGAAGCAAGGCATTTTCGCTTTTCTGCTCAAAACATTTTGCTGAGTGTCAGACACACACACAAAAAAAAAAAAAAGGAAAGCGGTGGGAAGAAAGGGAGCTAAGATTTTTCAATTTTTATGAAGTTTAACAATACTTAGTCTTAATGGGGATTATGTCCCACCGATAAATGTTTTATTGTGGGAAGAGGACTTGGGCCATTTTAAGAATCAACATTGTGTTCTTTCGATGGTAAGTATCATTCTTTACTATTATTATTTCAAACTTTAAAAATTTACAGTAAGTGCTACATTTGTTGAAAAACGTTAGGTTAAATTTGAAACTCAATTATCAACTGCAAATGAAACATTTCAGGCATCTAAGAAGAAATGCAAACATATTCATTCCCCAAAAGATTTTAGCATTTTGCTAAAGCTTTTTTCCCCATTTTAGCTTTTTTGCTAAAGAACTTTTGAACTCAGCTTAAACCCTGTAAGTGTGTAAAGGGCAGTTCACTTATCGGCCATCTGTCCCATCCATCCCAAGTTTTGACGTGATGCATTGCGGACTAAAATAGAGTAGCATTCACATATGGTCGCCGTACATCAATCACGTGGCTGAAATCGCCCACCAGAGAAAAGAGTGGGCTGCTTGGCGGAAACCAATTAAATGATGTCCTACTTTTGACGGCCATCGGATATCGAGGTTCTTCTAATCGAAACCGGCCCAGTCCAAGATGGCTTGCTGTCATGGCAACCAGCAAAGAAAACCTGTTTCTGGTGGAAAAACTCGGGATGGACAGAAGGGATGGTCGTAGTGTGAACAGGCCCCTAAGTAAAGTGTCAAATAAGGCCATACTGAGGCTCAAAATCTAATATCTAGCTCTTTTATGATGGAATTGCTCCAGCTTTTGTATATTCATCAGATTACTTATAAAAACAAAGAAAAAAATAAAACCATTGTAAATAATTTAAATTTCACTTTCGTTTTTCTGCAGTTTTAGCAAAGAAAAGCAATTTGGCGTTATTAGGAAGAAGGACCACAATAAGGAAAGCTCTTAGCAAGATTACTTCACACAGAATTGTAGACAAAGACACCAAAAAGTACTATCAAACTAAAACGAATGGCAAGGGCCTTTAATATCGGTGTATATTAGACCACACTTGATAACTTCAAAAAAAAAAAATTACCAAAAGTTCCATTTTTGTTCCATAAAAATTTCCATAGATTGAAAAAACACCAATTGTTATATTCGAAGCAACTGATATCGTTATTTTCTGGGGGGGGGGGGGGGTCACTCTTGCATGGCAATTCGTGCATTAGTATGTGCAGCATATGCAGCACATAATTCTCCCGGTACTCCGATCTCATATTACAAGGACACCAGAGTTCTAAGAAAGCAAAATGCGGCCTTAATGGCCAACAAGCTACTTTTCTAGGTTAACAAATCACAGAAAAATGATGGTACATAGAAAAATTTATCTTTGAATTCATAACCTACATAAATTAGGCAAAAAAAAAAAAAGCTTTATTTGAGCAGCTATAGTGAACAACATAAAGGCAAAATTTAAAAGACCCCCCCCCCTTTTTTTAAGACCAGGTTGTTTTTACATCACTCCTCTGGATAATAACTTTTGCTACACTTTTGCCTGGTTATTAAACATGCTTGTTGATAATGCTTTATCATCAGTTAGGATTTCTGATGACGTGAAAGTCACAATCTGGCCAATTTTTACTATGCTACATCAAAAAACAAAAGGATGCCTAAATTGGTCTGTATGACCTTATTTGGTAAACCCACTTAACATGTATAGGTATTGATAACATAGACACTTCACGGCACCCCTCGTTTCTTCCTACGGCACCTAGTTTCAGAACCCCTGAATTAGTGCATCAAATGGAACTTATTGCATCTCAATGTAATGACAAATTACAGGAGATTTTTAAAATCTTTGGACTGTCGGATTTTTATTAATTTTATGTTAGAAAAGGTCGATTTTCAGAGATCAGATCTCATGCTCTGTCCATACACTCCCTTTTGGGCAGCACTTAGACAAATACAAATGTGACGACCAGCAACAGGCTCTGGGCCCAACTAAGCTGGTCCTAGTCAATTTACAATCCCCAGTGAAGATCAATTGCCCTCTTAAAGCTATCCAGCCCATTGCTCATTACCACCTCTTCCGGTAAGCTGTTCCAAGTGCCCACAACCCTACTAAAGTAGTAGTTTTTCCTTATTTCCAGGTTAGCCTGAGATTTGAATAACTTAAAACAATGGCCCCTCGTCCTGCTTTCGGTGCAAAAATTTAATACATTAACGTCATTCATTTTGATAAATTTAAACAACTGAATCATGTCCCTTCTGATCCATTAAGCCTGTTGAGTGTTGAGTCTGGTATCTAAATCTGAAAGTCCCCTTACTAGTCTAGTTGCCCTTCTTTGAACCCTTTCCAATACACAAATCTTTTTCCTCAGATAAGGCAACCAAAACTGCACAGCATACTCCAAATGGGGTCTTACTAAACTTGTATATAAAAGCAGAAGAACCTTCTTAATTTTTTTTGAAATAGATCTATTGATAAACCCAAGCATTCTGTTGGCTTATTAGTAATAATATCAGATTCTCAAACAGATTACTCATTCATTTTGATAATTTTAAACAACTGAATCATGATTAAGCCTATTAAATCTGGTATCATAATCTAAATCTGAAAGTCCCCTTACTAGTATAGTTACCCTTCTTTGAACCTTTGCAATGCACAAATATCTTTCCTCAGATAAGGCAGCCAAAACTGCACAGCATACTCCAAATGGAGTCTTACTAAACTCCAATATAAAGGCAGAAGAACCTCCTTAGATTTGTTTGAAATAGATCTATTGATAAACCCAAGTATTCTGTTGGCTTTGTTACTTGCAATGCTGCACTGTTGACTTAACTTGAAGTCCTGAGTTATTAAGATATCCAGATCAATAATAGACCTTTGTGAGTAACTTTTCTTCAAAATGAAAAATATAAAGTCAGAACTGAATAATCGTGATTCTAACACTCATCTCAAGGATTTGCTTTGAATTGCTTCTTCGCACATAAAAATCGATGCTCGACAGATTTGTACAAGAGAAAAATGTCGTATTTCTCACTGAACTTTAAAAATAATAATAATAATAATCACTGTTTTGATAATTTTTATTTAATTTTGTGTTTTGTAACAAGTTTCAGGATTTTTTTTATTTTTTAAATTATGTTTTGCATTTCAATTTAACACTACTAGTTGAATATCGACTTTCACTGCAATTTTCAAACTACAGTAGAACCTCGATTAACAGAGGTTTCTATTAACCAAGCCAATAGTTTTACAAAATAAGGTAACAGACTTTTTTAAAAGTAAAGTAAAATAAATTTAATAGTGAATGTTCAATTTGAAAATAAAAATATTTTCTGGAAATTTTTTTTTTTTAATGCATGTTTTAATATTTATTTTGGCATTGTAAAAAAAATCAATTGACTTTTTAAAACTTACTTCAAGTTATTTTCTATTTTAGTTTTTAATTCTAAAAATTTATTTTTTGTATGTTCATTTTTTAAACATATTCTATTGTATTTCTTATTAATACATTTTAAAAACTTGCAATCTCCAAGTTTTTTATACAAAGTTTCCATTAACAGAGATTTCCCACATCCAAGGCACTAGCGGTCCCAATTTGCATGGATAATTGAGTTTCTACTGTAAATGAAAATTTATTTTAAAACTTAACATTATCTCCCTCTAAATTGAAATATGCGTGTCATTTGATCAATTTGGCCCTCCAACCCTACCATAATAAAAATTTCCGCCTTTATTAAATAAAGTTTGAAGTCCACTGCTTTTAGGGATTCTCTTCTCAGCTTTAAAATTTTTATTTTAGCCCTTGTGATTGCATGAATTGATCTAACCATAATCTTTCATAATTTGGTTTTTAATATTTGGTTTGTTGTGAAATTGTGCATGTAGGAGAAAATTCCACTCAACCTGATATGTCTGATGTTGTTAAGGGATATTTGATGGAAGTTGAAACCCTAAGGTAAAGATCTTGTTTGTTTGTTTTCTGTTTTAATCAAATGCATTTGTAAAGGTTTTTAAAGAGTTTCACAAACATTTCTTTCAATTAAAATTTTGAATTTGCAATTATTCAATTTAGCCAATTTTAAATTACTGGAAAAAATTACTCAAACCATTTATGTGTAACAGCAGTGCAAAAGTGTCATATATTCCCCTTGCCGAAATCCAATGTATTCCTTCCAATTCACAATAAATCAAAACTACAGTAGACCCTCGTTTTACGCAATTTAAGATTTGACACCTTTATTTTATTTTACGCGGATGCGGCAATGCACACAGGTAAAATTTTCCCCTCTTTCAAAATCCAAACACCTAAAGATTGCAGATTACACATAATGAACTGCATTTTGACGGACGAATATAAGAGCTTGGGCCACTGGAGACATTTTATGCAATTGGTTCCAGAGCTATTTCCAGAAGTGAAGTTATTAAACTTACACAGTTCAGAACTCACTGGAAGAAGAGCTTTTAGGAGTGACAAAGGAGGACAAAAGCAATGAGGATACTGACGTTGGTGATGCACAACCAAAAACGTTCACATTGAAAATTTTGAGCCATTCCTAGACAATAGTGTTGGCCTTTCAGGTAGACCAACAGATGTGGAATGGTAAGTTCAGGAGAAAATGAAGCAATGGAAACTGAATTTCAATTTAAATAACATTTTATTCAAAATATGTGTAAAATGTAAAGAGGCAAAAACAATCAAACATTTATAAAAAGCATATCCCCTATTAACAATTCAAATATAATAATACCCCCCCCCCCCCCCAACAAACAAATATCACAGAGAAATATCACAAGATTCAGTTACTGAAAAACCATCAACAGTTTTAAAACGTTCCTAATATTTTTTTAAAATTTACCCTACGCCATGCCACAACGATAGTAGCTGTCCAGAAAACTATTTAAATAATCATACCACTGAAGGTCCATACTTGAAACTTGGCACACATAACAACGAAGGCAACATCCATCTGTCGGATGTTCAGACGAGTTGAAAACGTCCGCTCTTGGACAACAGACCAAAATCCATGGTCAATCAATCCCAGGCACACCCATGCCACGGAAGAGGCAGCACAGGAAATTATTTTTCCATCTTCAAGCAAAACGGGAACCTTCCACTAGCAGACACACCATATAGTGGATTCAATCCAGTCCGACCAGCTCCGTAATCGAGTATATGCCAGACGAACCTGTTAGGCCTAATACTTAAAAGAAACATCAACTCTTCCAATTTATATTCCTTAAAAAAACTCCTTCGTTACTTGTAGGGCGCTGTTTTAGAACATCCTGCACTTTTAGCAGACTATTGAATCTTGTTACTACATATCTCAAAACCTCCACGTCCTCTGCGCGGATAAATCAATCTACTGAGCACACATGCTCAAATCAAAACACACCGTCTGCAGAACGGAAGCAAATCATAAGAGGACGATTGATTGATTTACTTTCTATTCAAACCATCTCAGTTATCTCCTAGCAATGATGTGACGTCGTCAAATAGAAATGATCTTTCTGTCTTTTGTTAGTGAAGGGAGAATCGATCATGGAAATGACGCAAGAGGTCATGGATGCGTTAGTGCTCTGCAAAGTAACTGTGTAAAAGTAACTCTGTAACTGCAAAGAGTTATAGAGAAAAATTCTTAATGACTGCCAAAAGACTATCATAACCAGCTCCTCTTTATAAACAGAACACGAAATTAATTTATGTTTTCTTCATGCATGTTGTGCATAAAAGTCGATATAAGTACACATTAAACTTATTGTACAATTAGTCATCACTGGAATGAAGTATTTTGTTATCTAGGGAACAAAACCCCTATTTTAACACTAGTATTAGGTCTCAATTTATGCGGCATTTTCGTGGAACGTAACCCCTGCGTAAAACGAGGGTCTACTGTGGTAGCTTTTGTATCTATCAAAAAATTATAGTTTTTAAACTGCTGTAATATCTTAAAATGTTTAAAGATGTAATAATTTCATGTTAAAAAACAAATATCTCGTATCTTTTCTTCAGAACAGTTTCCTAGAAGAAGGAATGATTTTTGTTACTTGTTGCGTAGAACTTGTGGTTCAATCAGTATATGTTGTAGCATTTTCTTCTTTGCTTGTGCAAAACTGGGTCCCCATTTTCAAGACTTCCCTTCCTACTTCCTTCCATTCTGAAAGCTTTTAAAGGTTAAATCCAGACAGAGGTGCCAACAGGGGCGGGGGTTATGGCTTAAGTTGCACCATCAAAATTTTTGGGACAAAGTTTTAATTTATTTATTTAAATTTGTTTATTTTATTTTTAATTCAAATTAATTTTTTTTTCCTTTTTACATTTTATTTCATTTATTTATTTAGTTTGTGTGTGTGTGTGTGTATCATTGGCGTAGCACAGAATTTTTCTAATAAAATAACAATGATAATTAAAAATAAATGAATAAAAGAAAAATTTTTTTGAAAAAGAAATTAAATAAAAAAGAGAGCTGGAAATAGAAAAGGGATAGAGGGTTGAGAAAAATGGGGGGGGGGGAGGAATTTGCGCCATTGAACTTGGAGGGAACCCTGAATTGAGATGTTAATCGACTAAATGCTTGAATAAAAAGTTTCAGCAGCCCAAAACACAATTTTATGCTTGCGTTTCACAATTTTATGCTTGGGTAAGTTCAGCCTTGAAATGCATTTGTTAATGACTAACTTCATAATTACTTCTATTCGTTTTTACTTTCTTCTATATCTAATATATAGAAGAAAGTATTGGATTCGTGCAAATTTTCGAATTTCGAATTTTGATGGATTCGAACGTTTTGAGGTGTGTTAAGTCCATTTCGCCTATTTTTGGAAAATGTCTGTCTGTCTGTGTGTGTGTGTGTGTGTGTGTGTGTGTGTCACGTCTGTGTGTGACCAGTTTTTGTGGCCGCTCTACAGCAAAAACTACCGCATGAAATCGAACAAAATTTGGTACACATATGTGCCCCTATGTGAACTTGTGCCCATTGGTTTTTGGCGCGAATTCCTCCAAGGGGGGTGGAGCAATGGGAGGTTTTTTGAGTTACGCGTGATTGCTATTCCTCAGGAAGTAACTGGCGGAATCAAACAAAATTTGGTCCATATGTTGCCAGTAACAGGAACAGGTGCTGATTCAATTTTGGTGTCAATAACTCAAACGGGGGTTGAGCTATAGAACGTTTTTTGTCGTCAATTGTGACTGCTGTATCTCAAGAAATAATGAACGGAATGGAAGAAAAATTTATCGGCAAGTAGCCCTTAGTGGGTATAAAAGCTGATTTTATTTTGGTGTCAACAGATAAAAAGGGGGTAGCGCAATTGCCCGTTCTTTTTTTCCATTGTGAGTGCCCTATCTCAAGAAGTAATGCTACGTTCTGGTTGAAATTTGGAATATATGTGAATCCATATGTAAACAGGCTTTGGTTCAATTTTGGCGCCAATCGTGCCAAGAGGGGCTGATTTATTTTTATTATCATTATTTTTTAGCGAATAAAAATAGCTTTATTAATGCAACAATAAGAAAGATAAATCGTAATAGATTATTGTCTGCTTATTTCTCATGGTTTTAATTGTATGGAAATGATCAGAAATACTATCTCAATGATTTAAAATTTTTAACTGTTGCCATCTTATGTTTGTTAAAAAATAAAATATTTGTAATTAATTCAAGCAAGGCTTTTAAAATAACTTTCAATTTTCGCTCTTTGCTTTGCTTTTGCAATAATTCAGACATTGGGATGGTCGTCAAGTTTTTGCATGTGTAATTTTGTTTTGTTGGGAATATTGCTTTCTCGTCAAGCATGGGGAGGGATCAGAAAAAAAAAGAAAAATATAGAAGACAGTTTCGTGATGGCCACAACATACTAGTTGTTTTTGGCAATGATCAAAAAGCTTGTCCCGCTTACCAGCAACAGAGCAACTATAATAAAAGCTTATAAAAA
Organism: Uloborus diversus; assembly: GCF_026930045.1. Taxonomy (NCBI): domain Eukaryota; kingdom Metazoa; phylum Arthropoda; class Arachnida; order Araneae; family Uloboridae; genus Uloborus; species Uloborus diversus. Next base: position 256,346,275 of record NC_072731.1, read on the forward strand.
CCATCCAAATTGTAACATTTCTTTTATACCCTGTCTGGCCAAGTAATATGTACATTACTAATAGAATGAATGATTGTGAAACAGGGATGGAAAGTGCTCTTATAACTGGATGCAGTAATTTATAGAAAATTCTTTTTATACACCATAATTTTCAAAACAAATATACAATTTTTTCATTTTGAAGAAAGAAGGTTATCTTAATTTCTTTTTGCCCCATATTCCCCTACTTATGTGATGTACAATTTTATAAAACATGTTTATAATTTTTTTTCGATTTTAGGGACACTATTAGTGTTGTTATTTTTGAAGCACTAAATTGAAGAAAATAAAAGATAACATGGCAACTATTGTTAGATTTAGGGGATGCTTAATAGCAATTTATTTCAATTTAAGCAGTTTTGCCAAGTTTCATGGAAGAAAAAAAAATTCTCACCACCAAAATTTTAATGCTTTAAGAGTTTTATTTTATTTATTTATTTATTTTATTATTTTGCTTTAAAACTTTGATACTTGTAGTATTTTTGTAATAAGTTGAAGCAAAAACTAACATTACTTCTGTTATTTTCAGAGTAAAACTACTTGAAGCGGAAGAAACCTGCTCACAGCTGCGGAAACAGCTCCAAAGGCATCAATCCCGCTTATCTTTTGGCAGCCCTCAGCCAATTTCTATGAACGATCATATGTTTAGAGTTACTGCTGAGTCTCCGTTTGAACTGATAAATGAAGCGAAAGAAGAAATAAGATTAATGAATAAACAAGTCAGAGCTTTGAAACTTGATAAGTAAGTGACAGTAGTAAAATAAAACTCTGATAATTCAGTTTAAATATGTGATTTTTGGCCAAACATTTGCGTATGAAGCATGTGGTTTGTTTTTTTTTTTTTTTAAATCAGATTTCCCTTTAAGTAAATGGCAATCAAAGATTTTATAATGCACAAAATTAGCAGATAGTGTTATAACCTTCTTGATTGCCATTTACTTTAGTGCACAAAAGTATTCATTTATTTCTCAGATTTCCCATTCCCATGTTTACATTGTTGCATGTGATTAATTTATTCTGAGTACTCTAATTGGCTCATAAATATATAACTTGGCTCTGTATACATTCTGAGGGCATGCCAACTGTTAAATGTTTCAAAATTATGTCATATTATTTTTCTCAAATTGAATAAAACAGTAAAACCGGTGAAGTTGACCACCCTTGAAAGTTGACCACCTGTCTAAGTTGACCGCTACTTTCAGGCACGGAATTAGCCCTTATCATATAAATCAACCTCTGTAAGTTGACCACTAAAGTAGTCAGTGGCGTAGCTAGACCCGACTTTCGGGGGGGGGGGGGGGGTTACTTCTTTTATATATATATAATATATATATATATTATATATATATATATATATATATATATATATATATATATATATATATATATATATATATATATATATATATATATGTATAATCGCTTGGAATTTTTTCCTTTTCTTCTTTTTTTTTCTTTCTCTTCTCTCTTCTTTTTCTCTTTTTTTTTGAGACTAACTTTTTGGGGGGTTGGGTTTTGTCCCCAAACCCCCCCCCCCTTAGCTACGCCCCTGAAAGTAGTGCACCACGAGTGGTCAACTTACACAGGTTTCACTGTATACTATTTTTTAAAACTAAATGGATAACTATAATTTGTGACTTCTTAAACCTGCTAAGCATACCAGAATCACAATTATGAATTTTATTCCATCCTCCCCTCCCACTTTTTTGCATAAAATGCACTCCTTTGTGACAAGAATTGTGTCAAAAGCAAAATTTTACCATCTTTGATTGCAGTCACTTTTTTCCTGCATTATTTTTCTTTTTCAATTGTTGAAATAAAGTGATCTCTTTTTTTTAGACCAGTAGAAAATGATTGTAAAGAAGAATCGAACCAAGTGAATGATGATGAGAAGGAGAAAGAAGATATCCCTGAAGTATGATTAAATCTTAGTATTTTTGTGTTATTAGATACTATCATAGTTTTATCATCATTATTAAACTGAAATCTAAATTACCTTGCATAGAATTTTTACACATTATTATTTTTTTAAGGACTGCCATGTGTTGTTAATATATGGATGCCTCAGTTGCCAAATCGATTAACTCCACTTAAAAAAAAAAAACATGGTGGAATTATTTGAAACTTCCAAGTCATATACAAGCGAAATTATATAATCTTTTTTTTTTTTGCCAAATTTTAAATATAATTCTAAACATTTGTTCACGATATTAGTAAGAATTTCATTGTTGAAGGAGAGAAAGCTCAGTGATTTGAAATGTTTCTCTGTTGTCATTTTGTATTTGTGAACAAATAAAATACTTTTAATTACTTTTAGTGCATAAAACAGTGCTTTAAAATGGATTTTAAATTTTCCCTCATGATTTTGCTTTTGCGACCAACAAAACTTTGTAGCTGTGATTATCTTCTCGTTCAATGTTTTCCCTGTTATCTAGAAATGTTGTCTTGCTAACGTTTCTTTTACTCAACTCAGTGCTTATCTTTTTGACTCATTTAATGTTTTCCCTTTTTTAAAATTTCATCATTTCCAGTAGTTCCATCACTACTGTGGTTTCATCATTTATGCTACTACAGTATTTAGTCATTTTGTAACAAGTGGAATAAACATCCGTTCTTTTACAGGATGCAAACAATAAGATGAATGGTGATATACAACTAAATGGTGATATAGAAGATGAAGATGAAGACAGCTGTGATGATTCAGATTCTGAAGAAAAGAGCTCTACTGGTAACTTTTAATGGTTTCATTCTTTTGAGAAATAATTTAAAATACTCTAGCAAAAGGTTTTTTTTTCTTTTGATGGCAAGAGGGTTTGATGTTGGCCTTGAATAATAGAAAGAAAAAACTTTTTGTAGCATATAGTTGTACAGTAACAGAAGATTGTCATGACAGCCATAAAAAGAAATAATATAATTCTAAACTGTGTTCTGAAAAAGTTGGGACTTAATAAACATTAGTCTAAAAATGAAAAGTTTCTGCACGTTTGACACATTCAAAAACGTCAGTAATCAAATGGTACACAATAATATCAAATCGAATTTAATGTGTAATTTAAAATTTATTTTGCTTTAAAAGTAGAAGCCCTTTTTTCTACTTTCATACAATGTTATGGAACCTACATTTTAAAATATGCAATCTTTTTGCATCATCTGTAGAAATGTTTTTTTCTTTGTTTTTTTGAAGTATTTTTTAATCTTTAGTTACAAAAACCCCTTACACCCAAAGTGGATGGCATGGCCCCTGAGCTGTCGCAAGCAGAAACGATAAATATGACTAGGATACCATAAAAAAATTCAAATTCTACAAAAGATGCGATGACTTGGAAAAATTTGGGAACCATTTTTTTATAGATTTTTTTAATGCAAAATCTTAATTATAAAAGAAATTCTACATTTGTTCTGGTGACAGATTTTTAAAGTATTGAAATGATATTTCTGTGTAATGGTAATAATTAAAAATATGGCAACTTTAAAGGGTAAGCAAAGGAATTTAAGGGGAGGGGGAGCCAGAGTTGTATTTTAAAAAGTGAAGAAAAAGTAGACAACAGCAACTAATTACGTTTTCTCATAGCAATATCAGTCCAAGGAAAGATTTATTCATCACTAAATTAACAATGGGGTTGTTTCCTTCAGTCAAAAGTACTACTTTTAGTCACTGAAATTGATAGAATAAGCAAAAAAAAATAATAATAATAATAACTTGGACCCAGAAAATACTTTCATTTTCCCAACTGTTATTTTTTAATTAATTTTTTTAAATGTCCGATTTTTCAAACAAGGCATGGTCTTGATGACATCACAAATGGTGCTCTTTGGCGCATCTTTCCACGTTATGATAATCAAGAAGCGAATTAAAATTGTGCTCTACGCTTGCTATCAACCACATCGTTGCCAATACACGTGAGTAAAGATGCAAATTAAATATTTTGCTCTGAACACTGAATGGCATTTCATCATTTGTGATGTCATTGGACAGAAAGGTAAACAATAAAAGCGCACCGATTAAAGTTATTTTTTAAAAATATTAAACTTAAACAAATTATTTAAAAAATGGTTAGAACCTATGTTTTTAAGCATGCTCTTTCAGAAAAAAATATTTTAAAAATTTTGGAAATGACCCCATTGAAATAAATCACTTGCCATGCCTTTATCAAGCAGATAAATACCTAAATGTTTCATCTGCCAAAAATGAATTATAATTTTTAGTTTCTCTCTTGGAATTTTTAGTTTTGAGGAAAGTTTCTCTGAAATTTAATGACCAAGATAAATGATCCAGTTTTATTTTTAAGCAATCTATACTTTTCCTTATTTGCAAAGAAATTTTTACATCATTGCTAAATATTTTATGCCAGTTTTACTTGTGTGTTTATATTTTTCTAACTAACTCAATAAGAAAATTTGGAAGTAAAACTTATATTACTTTATTCATTCTATTCAGAAACTTATAGTGGAGATTTAGCACAGTTGACGCATGATATTTCAATAAAGCAAAAGTTAATTGAAGCTTTGGAACAAAGTCATCAAAGACTAAGACAGATGAGGCATCATTATGAAGAAAAACTTCAGCAATTAGAGCAGAAAATAAAGGATACCGAAAGTGAAAGAGATCGTGTTTTGGCGAACCTGAGCTGTAAGTTTTATTTTTGGTTTGTTACTTCATTAATCTAATAAATATTTAAGCTTGTATGCAAGGCATTCCTTTCTAAATTTGATGATATTAGAACAGTCTTGAAAACAAAATTGATACATAAAAGATTTCTAGAAAAATATATGTTTTTAATATTGTTACGAATTCTGTGCAATTTCAAACTTTCTTTGAAATGATGATTCCAATCTTGATAAAAACACAATGAATTTATTTACAAATATTAACAGTAGAGCAGGTAACAATTGCAGAAATACTTACTTTAGATAAACGGCAAAAAGATTACATTATACTTGATAAAGAGTCTTAATGTCAAAATTGATATATTTTTTTTGTAATATTATGTATGTAAGTATATATAAATTATACCCTTTTATTTCATTTTCATTAGTTTAACAGCTGATAGTTGTTGATATTAGTGTTACCAAATAATGTTATGTAAAATCCTTCACATTTTTGCCAGTTTCTTCTTCTTCTCCTTTTTTTTTTTTTTTTTGTAAATCTTCTGCATTTTTAAAAAGAGAGGTTTACAGGTATATAATTGTATTATGCAGTAAATGCTTCATTTCAGTCCTTGCTTTCTTTTTCTTTATTTTATTCCTACATAGTTCTTAATTTTTTTTCAAATACATTTTCAGCTAAAAGAGGAAACAAATCAGAAGAAAAAGTTAAAAAGGTGAAAGAAGATTTCGAAAAGAAATTGAACTCCTTGCAAGGCGAATTGAAGAAAATGCTGGTTATAAAGAAAGAACACGTCAAAGTAATGAGAAATCAAGCCCAAGCTGAGAGACAAGTTCAGCAGCTGAAAAATGAAGTGACTGAAATGAAAAAAACGAAAGTAAATATAAGTAAAAGTTATATTAAATTCAGAAGCAAGTAGTTAAAAGTAGTATTTCCCCCCCCCCCCCCCCGGAATTAAATTCTGTTGAAAACAAGGGACAGGTATGGTTCAAGGCAGTGGTACCAGTGGCACTCTTAGCACGTGTGTGACTCGGGGTGGGAATTTTTTGCGGTTCACTTCCACCTCCCCCTCCCTCCCCCACACGGCTGCGATTCGGGGTGGGAATTTTTGCGGTTCACCTCCCCCTCCCCCCAACCGGGTGTTACTCGGGTGGAAATTTGTTCGGTTCGCTTCCCCCCCCCCACGGGTGTGACTCGGGTGTGAATTTGTGCGGTTCACCTCCCTCCCCCCCACGGGTGTGACTTGGGGGTGGGAATTTTTGCGGTTCTCCTCCCCCCTCCCCCCAACCGGGTGTTACTCGAGGTGGAAATTTGTTCGGTTCGCTTCCCCCTCCCGGTTGTGACTTGGGAGTGGGAATTTACGAATACGACAACCAGCAACGGGCTGTGGGCCCTGCTAAACTGGTTTTAGTCAATTTACAATCCCCAGTGAAGATCAATGGCCCTCTTAAAACTGTCTACTCCCTTGCTCATTACCACCTCTTCCAATAAGCTGTTCCAAGGTTCCACTACCCTGCTATAATACTAATTTCTCCTGATATCAGTGTTAGCCTGAGATTTAAATAGCTTAAAACAATGACCCCTTGTCCTGTTTTCAGTGCTAAAATTTAATGCCCCATTTACATCTTTCATTTTAATAAATTTAAACCACTGAATCATGTCCCCTCGATCTCTTCATTTCTGCGGTTCACATCACCCCCCCCCCCCCACGGGTGTGACTCGGGGTGGAAATTTGCGCAGTGTCACCCCTCCCCCCCCACACACACCCACATTACTGAACTGTACTCAACCTTTTTTTTCCCCTTTTGAGCCACATGTACTAGCAACCACTTTCCTTTTCTCAAATTCTCTTTAAGTTTAGTACCTCACGGTATGTCTGTAAAAGAAGAATGTAATGTCCCCAACTGCTCACGAAGCATTTATGTCTTTATGTAGTACAATGTGCAGGTCAAAAAACAAGCAAATTTTGCTTTTTAGAACACACAAATCTAATTTTGTTCATGTAACGGGGATGTCTAAATTCAAACTTCATTCTATGAACTCAAAATTCCTATGTAAGTCCAATAAAAGTAATGAAAAATGTTTAGTTTCCCATTATTTTCCAGTCGTAAAATTTACATTACTTTCCGACCATGGATGCCCATATGCAAAATTGTAGGGGGTGGGGTCTCAGATATTTTCCCTATGGTTTAGCAGGATACTTTCCCCATAGAAAACGATTTCAGTACAGATTACAGTTATTAAAATTTGATATTTTTAATAACTTATTCACTATAGACTGGAGAAGAAATGTTTTTCTATTTTTGCAAAGAAAAAAGTACTAAAAGCAAGGAAGTTCTAATTTTAAAGGATGGCTTGAGCCCCCCTATATGGGCGCCCTTGTTACTGACCTAATGCAGCCAATATTTGGAGATTTTTCTTTTTGTCCTTGTAATTTTGACCACCAATGTGTGTGCTAGTCCAGTGTGCCAAAAAGTAACAAAATTGATGGAAATCAATGCCTCTATTTTGTTATAATATAGATTTTAAATGTTTTACTGCGATTTACCATTGTTAAAAAAAACGTCTTCCTGATCTTACCAACAGAATTGTAGCTCAGAATCCTGCAATAAATTAAGATCACATATCATGCAAATTTGCGTCAGAATTCTGCTGAAGAAAATCAGTCATCAAAACGATTGATTTTGGGCCATTGGAGTTTGAACTTACGACTTTTACATTATTGGCACGACGCTCTAACCAACTTTCCCAGTGGGTCTGTTCCTAGATGCTATGCATTAAAGCAATGCATAGTAAAAAACAAAGTAAATGAATTTTTTTTCAATTTAAAAAAACCGAATGTGAATTTCTCTTCATTTGTCACCGAAAGTGGTGAAAGAAATCTCAAAAATGATACTTTACTTATGAAATTTGATTAAGTATTGAAAAAGTTATTCGCAACTCCAACAAACTATTGGGGGCGCTGCAGTTATTGTCTAATGGCGGATGAAAGAATTAAAACAAACGCACGCTGTAACGTATAAATTGCTTCTAAACTTAGGAAATGACAGAAATTTTCGTTCGCATGTATGATTTTTTGTTCTTTATTCATTTGAAAAGATTTTTTAAAGTCTTTTTGTTATTCTGACCCATGTAGAAAGAGATTAGAAATCAAAAAGTATTACGAAAGTAAAAAATTAATGCAGAACACGCAGTAAAATGTTCTGAAGCAGCCATTTTCACGATGTTGAATTCAGAATTCATGAAGTTTTGGTTCGCATTGAACAGCATTTTCATTGTGTACAGTTTCGTGACATTTCCGGCATTTGTTGGTAATTTTGTTATATAGTACTCATACGTGACAAGACTCTCAAGAGTAACATTTAACACTAGATAATTTATTTCTATGACTATATGATTGGATATCAAAAGAAATCATCATGCATTTAATTCATTCGTCATGGAAATGATTTAACTGATATGCGAAATCTTGTCAAGATACATTATTCTTTCACATAATACTAAAACCATAACCCTAAAAACAGAATTTTGGCGAAACTCTTCCACCGATAATGACAGCTTTAGCAGAAAAATAAAGTAAAGTTGGCCCGATATTTTAGCGATAAAAATTCCACGCTTTCATTTTTTATTGTTCAAATTCTTAACGTTCCTTCTGGATTTTTCAATCTGTTCTACGATAAATATTTTCAAGAAAATTTATTTGCATACTGTCCATTTCAGTTGGATGCTGTAGTAACAAAGGTTATTTAAATCATTTATGTGGAATTAGGTTAAGGAAAAGAGTAATTTTTCAGCACGGCCCTAGTGTCCAGGGTTGGCCGAATTGAACCCAATTGGGTTGGACCCAATGGTTTTTTTTGAAAAAACCCATTTAAAAAAACCCATTATTTAGCCCACTTTTGGGTTTTTAAAAATTTTCTGAGAAGTTTTTAAAAAAATTAATATACAGTGCAGAACCTTTTATCCGGGAACCAAAAAACCGGGAAACCAGAAAACCAGCAACCTTTTGCCGATTTTCCCGCCATTTTTAAAAAATGCGCATTTTCGGCAATTTTTGAAAAGTTAAGCATTTTTTTTTTTTTTGAAATACCTAAAAGAGTATGAGCGGTTTCTTAATAACTACCATATTACTCATCTATAATTCAGCAAAATGTTTACAAAAACGAACTTCAGAGGGTTATCCTTAACGCTGGGCAACATTTCCGAAATATTTTCTTGAATTAAAAAAGTACACTCGTAAGTCTGAAATTTTCGAGTTTTATTCCAACTGAATACTAAAAAAATGAATATTGTCACATTCTAATGCAATATTTTATTGAATAGTCTCTAATTAACGCCGTTTAGAGCGTAAGTGACGTCGAAAAGGCGCGGGAAACACCGAAAACCAGATTTGCGAATTTTTTGTATAGTTGATTGTGGAATCTAGAAATCGTTAAACGCATGACTCATAAATCAAATTTCTATTACTTAATGCAAAAGCAATAGTTATCAATAACTACCGTAATCGCAAACAACAAACCTTTACAAAAAAAAAACGCTTCCCTGAAAACAAATTCTTTTATACATTATAGTAGAAAAATTGCACATTTATGTTCAAAAACTCGTTTCTTGCCCTTCCCTTCATTTTCTATTGTTTTAAAACATGGAAAGTGGTTCCAGACCCCCCCCCCCCCCTTTTCAAAATGAATGTTAGGGTCCCAGGTCTTATGGATAACTTTTAATAATAAGCATTTCAGAACTGTTTCCTTCTCATTTTAATATGTATTACTATTTAGTATAGTAATTTAAGTCTCATAAACAAACGGTCAATAACGCTTTTTAGCGATCCAGAAAACCGGGAAATTCAGATATCCGGGACAGCGATGGTCCCGAACTTCCCGGATAATTGGTTCTCTACTGTACTTTCACAGTTAAAACTTCTTTTTTATTTGTTCTTCACCACAGACAATGAACATAAAATATGAATTTTGAACTTTAATAGTATTTCTTAACTCTTAACGGCATGAAAAAAATACTTCAAAGATTTTAAACAAATGTATTTAACTTTTTTCTTTAACTGGTCAATAAATAACTCAAATTATCTTGACCAAGTCCTGTCACGTCTGATTTTATCAATATTTGTAGATTGTACAGAGGAAATTAATCAAGTTAAAAAGGCTTTCATGTGAATTATTTTCTACTAACCAAAGCTAACAAATCTCGAATAAACATGAGGTATATTTTTTAGAAATAAACAGATTTTTCAAATGGTCGACAGTAAACAGAACAGGTACAGTATTTTCATTATCTTACGAAAAAGTAATATTTCTTACTCTGTAGACAGACATAGAAAAACAGGCAACATAAAATTCAAATAAATGTCTTGATTAAGCTGGAATTCAGTAAAAAGGGATTTAAACTACTTGAGGTTCTACAGTAGTTTTGCATAACAAAATGAAATACAATAAAGTAAAATGCAAAAAAAAAAAAAAATGTAATTAAAAACGAACAATAGATTTTATCACTCGAGAAGTGACTTTGCCTTAACTGTTGGTAATAATGAAAATTAAAAAATCGGAAACTTCACCATTTTTGAGTTTTTTCGTCTTTTATACTTTTCTTCAGAAAACGCTAAATTTTAACTAGTTTTCCAGCGTTTTTTACCTGAAGACAATTTTTGCACTTTGTCCCTATACTTACGCTACAATATGCTACAAGTACCCCACATTTTCCCTAAAAAAGACAAAAAAATCCACATTTCTTTTAAAAAACCCAACTTTAGTTGGGTTTTTTTGGGTTTTATTTAAAAAAAACCCAAAAACCCTGGGTCCATGGGCTTTTTTAAAAAAAAACCGGGTTTTTGCCAACCCTGCTAGTGTCCAGTAAATGTTGTTAAGTCCGCTTTTTTCATCAAATTGAAAAACTGATATTTATTCAAATTCACTCAGAACAAGATAAATAAAATGTGTACTAACAGTTTATATCAGATATTTTTGATGTTACGCTGTTGCGGATGACGATTCCAAATGATGAACTACGCAAATAAAAAAATAAAAAAAACACATAACAAACTGTTTGTTTTGCCCAAAATGAACAAGTGGAACGCAATATTTTAGTTTTTTCGGCAGATTTGTAATTTACCGCAAGGTAGCGTATTCGAGCTCTGGAGTTGCGAATGGCATTGTCAGAAAAAAAAGAATACGTTTGATAGCAAGCTATTAAAATGCTTAATCTTGTATTACTATATACATATGAGACTATATGGATGCTTCACTTGCCAATTCGATTAACTACATAAAACAAAAAGTTGAGAAAAGTGAAGAAGAAGATAGTGCTATCCATAGGAGTGAATGGGCCCTCATGTTACATTTTCTGCCATCGCAGGATCAGAAATGTACTGAACCAAAAGTTTGATATGAATTCCCATGCTAAGCATTGATTAACCTGTTCGGGACGGCAGTCCTCGGAAGATAGCGCTCCCTCAGTACGGCAGCTGTTACATGCGTACTGTGCGCACAGGCCGGGGCAATTTATCCCGCTAAGCCTAATACGCAATTTTGGAAAATACACATACATAATAATGGACAAAATGTATACTTTAAGCAGAAATGAAACCATTTTTTATTGTATGATAAAATATATCAAAATTTCAATCATAACAAAAAATTGGATGAAAATAATTGATATTTAACAATACAAATGAAAAATATATTGTTTTTTACAATAACTAAAAGCACCAAAATTAAACAATATATTTTCTAAAAAACAGGAAAAATATTTGCGCTTAATATTATGAAATACTTGAAGAATATTGTAACAATTAATATTTTAAAGCCGCATGAAATATTTCAAAGCACAGATAAATGCGCATTGAGCATTTTACACTCCTACGTAGTGTTATGTCTTTTATTCTGCTTTGAGCAAATGACACATCTCCGTCTAAGTTCTTTGCCTTCTTTTTCAGCGTATGATTTTTGAAAGTAACTACTGTATGAAGAACTCCAACAAAAATAATTTATAGTTGTTTCAATGTGACCCAAAAGATCCATAGCTGGATCAGTCATAAATTAAGATATTTCCTCTTCGGAAGGTAAAACGTGTTCACCATGGCTACCAAATGAACATAAAAGTAAAACCCCTTGCTAGAATATCTCCCCTCCAATATCATTATAAATGGAACCAAAACTAGAAAGAGCCACTTCAAAATGAGTATATGTTTCCCTTCTCACTTGCGAGCACATGTTTATATTTTCCTTCATGAAATCCAATAAATCACAGACACTTGACAGACCCCATTCCAGGGGCGTAGCTAAGGGGGGGGGGACAACCCCCCCCCCGAAAAGTTAGTCTCAAAAAAAAAGAGAAAAAGAAAAGAGAAGAGAAAGAAAAAAAAAAGAAAAGGAAAAAATTCCAAGCGATTATATATTTATATATATATATATATATATATATTATATATATATATATATATATATATATATATATAAAAGAAGTAACCCCCCCCCCCCCCCCCGAAAGTCGGGTCTAGCTACGCCACTGCCCCATTCTGACGTCAGACAGAGAAATACTAATACAGGAGAGCAATCATTTGAACGGAACATGGATAAGTAACGCCATCTAATAGTTAACATTTCATTCCAAATCTAAAACGCAGAATAGCGTCGTTAGGCCGGTTGCGTACTACTTATCGTAACGCATGGATGCGTTTTTTGTCTATGAAGAACCACCTTGCGCTAACGCAAAGACGCGTCGTTCGTCCCAAACGGGTTAAGCACTATTAAAGCAGAAATGAGGATTTTTTTTAAAGTAGAGTTAATCAATTTGCAACTGAGGCATCCATATAACAATCCTCATATAAATAATAGCCGATGATCGAGTAACCTGCATGCTTCAACCATGAAACTCGCGCCACGTCATGATAATTTGATAATATGTTTTGGTAATGTGTAACATGCAGGGAAAGGCTTTATTGTGACGAGGCTGAACTCGATCCGGTAACTTAACTGTTTTACTGGTAAGACTGTCATTTCAGGGGAATGAAGAAACAAAAAAAATGGTTGAAAATTAACGCTATCCACTGTAGTTAGGGTTAAAATTTCAACTATCAAAATATTACCAAACAGGCAATTTCTTCGTTCAGATGTAGAAGAGTAAGAGCAATTTTCACCCGTCATACCTTGACGGGCAAATTTCTGGTAATAATAATAATTTTTCATAGGTGAAATCTCCCACATTTTAAGTTATTTCTTCTGCAACTTTTTAGGTAATCTTCTGCATTTTACAAATTAGGGATTGCATACCTGGAGTAAGGTGTAGTTAAAAAAAGTTTTGAGAATTGTGAACTGAAAGCTTTTTGAAAGAAATAATAATAATCACATTACTCCAGGGATGAAGGAATTCTAAAAGATGTTAAGCGAAAATATACGAAAATTAGTTTTTGCAAGTATGTAAAAAGTGCTGTATCCGTTCTCAAAAAGTAAGAAAAATCAAGCAATGAAGACAAGCTGAAGCTTTTTGTTGACACTGATGTTCACAGCTAACTTTGACTGCACAGTGGTCCTAGCTATGACTCTACCACTATGTAAAAATTTATATTTTCCCCTTTTTTTGGGGGGGGGGGTAAAATTCAGATTACTTTTTATGTACAGTAACCCCTCGTTATATCGCACTTTTCGGGGGACAAAGAAAAAGAGCGATATATCCAAAAGCACAATATAACGGAGGTCATTAAAAATAGTTATAAGTCCAATACACAAGTATATTAGCATTCTTTCTTTTTGACATGATTTTCTACTGGTTTCAATGTAGTTCACAAATGTACTATCACACCTATTGAAATTTAATCAAGATTGAAATTGAAGTAAATTTTCACTGTCAGAAAGTTAAAAACATCAAATGGCAATGAAGACGATCTTTCTGAACTACTTTGGGATAAGAGTGGGCATTCCAATACCTTCTAATTCCCAATAGACTTTCTAATCTGTTTGATTTACTGTAGAAAAGATGTGAAAAGTAAAAGTAACCACATTGTTTACAGAAAACTCTTTTGCTGTCCAGATCATTCTTCCTTTGATGCAAATCCTGGTTTGTGCAACCAAGCACAAATCTTTTCTGTACTAAAAGAAGGGCGTATGTTCTCTTCTGCATGGGCTAGTATGTCACTTGCTTGGTGTCTTTCACTCATTGTAAAGGCAATGTATCAATACAACAGATGTCAAGTAGTTTACAGACTATCTTAAACTGAAATATGCTGTGCAAGTATGTACATTTGGATAACAGGAATCGCTGCTGCTTTTCCAGCAAATTCAGAATAGCTTCCTTTTATTTATTGACAAAATAAGGAAGAAAGAGACCTTCTCTGAGCAATACCATATGTTTTCAGAAATGGTTTCAAACTTGAAGCAAAGTTTTTTTTTTTCTTATTTTAGGCTTTAATATCTCGGGAGACAGAAAAAAAAGAGCAATATATCCGAATGAGTGATATAAACAAGGGGCTAATGTATTTAAAAATTAGTCACTTGCCTTTCAGTTCTATAAGTTGTTTTGTAATTGTTTTATTTGTGATGCGTCTTTTGTTAAATGTATGAACTGCTCAATAGGTAAGACTGATCAATAAGATGAAAGAAGACACCCAAAGGCACTTAAAAGCTGAACAGAGGAGAAATAAAGAAATAGCGCAGCTGAAGAAACAAGGCCGCCAGAAAGAAAATCAAATACGTTCTTTAGAGGCTGAAAAACGGTTAAAAGAAAATGTTTTGAAGAGAAAGCAAGAGGAATTGATGGCTTTGAGAAAATCTGCTAAGCCTATGTCGGATCGTGTAGCGGGAAGAGTGCCTCAAAATAAGGATATGAGTATGATCGCTATTACTTTTTATTCCTCTTTATTTCTGAAATTGTAGTACAGTGAAACCTGTGTAAGTTGACCACTTGCGGTGCAGTACTTTGGTGGTCAACTTAGACAGGTGGTCAACTTATAAAGGGGGTAATGATTTTTTTTTTTTTTGTTGTTGTCATTTCTTGCACCATGTATTCATTTTTTGACTAATTGACACTTACTCTTTCCGTTCAACTCACTTTCATTGCTTAACATTACTTTGAAACAATAATTTAAAATGTTATTCAAATATTTTAGGAGGTTATTTTATCAGAATGACGTATAATGTGTCATGTAAATTTCAAATTTCAGTAAATTGATCAAAAAAAATCATTGTTTATAAAAAGTTATTTGATATTAATAGTTCCTAAAAATTCATAGCTAATCAAAAATAACAAATTTTTCGCTTTTTTTTCTCATATACATTTAATACATTTATAACCATTATGATCTACTTTTCAACAAAATAACTCCTTATTGAAATTTGGTGCACTTATTAGACACTAGTTTTGGAAATTCCATATGTGTCACTAATTTTCTCTGGACTTCTCCCTTTCAATTAATTTTAATATCTGGAAAAAAATACTTTGAACTTTTCTACTGACACATGTTTTCATTGAACAGAGAGTACAAAAGGTAATCTCAAATAGAATAACAAAAGAAAAACAATTTTTTAGAATAAAAGGATTCTTAGTAGTTTTTCAATGTGGGGGTTAAACTTACAAGGAGGTTTAGTTATGCTGCTGTTTTATTTAGTTGGTAAAATGCTGGTCTGGCATCAAAAATATTCTTGGAAAGATATAAGAAAAATAATAATAAAATAATTTGCTAAATTAAATTTTAAAAAATAAACCAAGTGGTCAACTTATAAAGGGTTTTTTACAATACTCCGAACCAAATTTGGGGTACATTAGTGGTCAAGATAGACAGGTGGTCAAGATAGAAAGGTGGTCAAGTTACAGAGGTTTTCCTACATTATACAAGATAGGACTAATTCCGTTCCTGACAAAAGCGGTCAACATAGACAGGTGGTCAACTTACAAAGGTGGTCAACTTTACAGGTTTTACTGTACTATTAATCAGGATTGCCACGCCTTAGGGAACCTGAAAGAACAGGATAAACACAGGGAATTTTGAAATTTTCCTCCGAAACCTGAAAAATACAGGGAAAATATTTTTTAATAAATTGGAAGTGACAAAAATCAATGTCCAAATATATAAACTTCCAAAATATAATTTAATTATATTTTGGAAGGTCAGGACCTTTTATGAAGGTCAGAAGTAAAGTAAAATAAAAAATGGTGATTTTGCTTTTTTTTTTTTTAAAGTAAATATTAAAATGTTGATAATTTAAACAGATTTTTTGAATTATTTTAATTGAACATGCATCTTAAATTTCATGATAATTTAATTTAGAGTGTATGAAATAAGTCGTCGATATTCATATACACTTTTAGGTCCAAGTAAAGAATAGTTAAGAGAAGGCTTTTTTTTTTCTTTCAACTTCCATAAAAAGTTAAATATATTCAATCACCATGCTATTATTTCAGTTACTATAATTTTTTATGAAATTTCCCTTATTTATTTATTTTTTGTTTCGATTTTATTCCCTGTGGTGAACTTATCAAAATATCAATGCTCTTTTTCAAACATCAGTGTTCGGTCGTTTAAAATGTTTCATTTTCGCACAGGAAATTTTTTCCCCAAAATTGAGTGGCAACCCTGATTAATGCATTTGTTAAATTCAGTTAAAATGGAACTTTTTATTTTTTTTATCTCTCCAATCCCATTATTTATTATTTTAAAATTTTACTTTTAGCATTATTTGAGGGAAAAGATGCGATTAATATCAAATACTGTGCGTTAATCAAATTATAGGTTCTGGTGGGGTAAAGTGGTCATCAAATACAGGTATTACAACTTAGATAAATAATTAATGCAGAAATTTCTTTTAAAACTTCAAATTGTTTCGTAGATATTTTACATTACAAAAATGAGCAATACATTACAATAAAGAGCATGCTGCACTGCATTTTCGAAAGAAAAAATATGATTTAAATAGCTTAATGGCATTTTCTTTTCGACATGTGTTAATGACCTGGGTTGAGATAAAGTGGTCATAGGTAAAAAAAGTTGATCTAAAACCATTATAAATAACCATAACTTTTTTAATGCTCAACACATCTCGTTCTTTTGAAGATTTTAACTTGATTTAAATACATTTTTGATGGTCGACTATGGTGAAAAGATTGTTCACCAAGAATTTAAATCATATTTTTACTCCTGAATTTCATCAATATCATCAGGAAAGATGTGATAGTTTGCAATGTTTTTGTTTTTTAGGAATATATTAAAAATAGGTCTGAATAATGTCTAAACTACCTAAATTACATAATAAGAAAATATTACACGTAAATATAGTTCCGAAAAAATATTACTTAATTAAAAAACAAAAGAGAAAAAATTATCAAGCTTTATCTATTTATTCAATATATGTGAAATATTTCTAATTCTAAGTTTCTAGTTTTTACTAATATTTAAAAGCTGATTTTTTTTTTCCCCCCGAGAGGAAAAGGGGTGGCACAAATTATTCTACTAGAATAAATTGAAAGCCATTTTTGCAGAAAAAATTCTCTGATTTGTTTCAAATATTATATGATTTCAATCTCGCTGTAATACAGTCGATATGCAATATCAAATTCAAACACAGTTGAATTTAATTCAGTTTACTTTAAAAACAGTAAATGGTTAGTAAGTTGAATATATAACTGATATCTGCCTCATAAGTGAAGATTAAATGATTTTGAATGAAGGATATATGTTAAGCTTAACCTATGACCACTTTACGCCATCTTACTTAAGTTGTTTGAATATATTATATAAAATGAACCACCTCATAGCTGTTTATGCAGACGTATTCTAGAGACATTCGAAAAGCTACCTGCACAACCAATCCGCTAAAAGTTTTGATAATCAAAATTCTACAAAGAAATTAAAAGAGGTGTTCAGATTTTCAAACGTTTCATGTGCACACAAAACAATTTTTTTCACAAAGTAAAATACTGCCAGTTTCAAAATTTTGAATTCAAAATATAGTTCCTAATTGTTAAAATCTAAGTAAAAAAATTACCTTCATTTCATTTATTTCAAATATATACAGTGGCTCCCAAAAGTTTTCGTACACCTACGACTTTTTAATGAAATAGGCCCTTATCCATTGGTTAGATTTAATATTTCGAAATAGGTATTTTATTATAAGATCTATGATCTATTTTTAACAAAAGTGCTTGAAAATTTTTAATAAAACATTTTACTAAGTTATTATTTAGTAGAGTATCATGCAGTAACAACAACAGCTTTTAAACGTCTGGGAATAGATTTCATTGTTTTTTCTTTCTTTTTTTGTGCAATTTGTGAGTAAGTGTTCAGCCACACTAAGAGTCTTACTGTTTCTAGTTCCCTTTTCGTTTCAATGGTATATTTCCATAATCTAGCCACCAGATATCTCCAAATATGTTCCATTAAGTTTAAATCTGGCGATCGAGGAGATATTTCTAAGCTTAAGGACAAATTTTGAGGCACCAAACGCGAACGTGTACTTCTTATCGTTATCTTGGTAAAAAACAAAGTTGTTTCCGATTAACAAATTTTGGGCTAATAGTTTAACATTTTTTAAAAAAATATTTAAATGAACAGCATAATTCATTATTTCACCAAAAAATTTCAAATTTCCAAGTCCTGATGCTTAGATGCAGCCTCACACAAGAACACCTTCACCGTCCTGATTAACTGATCTAACTAAGTTCTTAAGATTAAATTCCTCTTTTTTTTCTTTCATTTACAATTATACAATAATTTAACCCAAAATGTTGAATTATTTTCATCTATGAGTAAGACGTCGTTCCAAAACTTTTGAGCTTATTTGTCATTGATTTTACAACGGCAAGCGTAAGCTTAACTGTTTTTCGCACGAGCAAGAAAATTTCTGTGGGAAGAGATCCCATTTGATCCAGCTAATCAGAAAACTTGGCGAACAATTTTAGGTAAAAAATAAACGTAAAATGTTTCATTCAATTCTAGAGAAACTTTTTCAGTTCTGAAATGTGTATTTTTAGTATTTTTTTAAACTGTAAACCTCCGATCACCCTTTGTTAACTTTGCCAGTTGACCTTTTCTTACCTTGTTTTCAATCCGATTCTTGTCTTTAAAGCATTTTATCAAGCTTTTCATTATAGAATGGTATAAATTAACCAATTTAGATATATTTCAAACCAATTTACTACTGTGAAAGGAAAAAAATCAAATTTCGAATCCTGCCATTTTGAAATAATAAACAGAATATTAGGGAATAAATACACAAAAATTAAAGGCAAATGACTTTATAGTATCACTACAATGCAAAAATAATAAAAAAAAAAACCACATATGATAATTTTAATTATGAATTTATTCGAAAATATTTCAGTGTACGATTATTTTTGTGGCGTATCTTTTCTCTGTCTCTTCATTTTTTGATAAATTTCAAAAATAAAATCTGGCAATATTTTGAAAAAAAAAACTATTGTGTTTTATTCAGAATGGCATAGGAATGGTGTGAAAAAAAATTGGATTTCATATTCGAATTCAGTTTTGCGTTATTTTGGTTTTACTACAAAATTTCAAGGTGTACGAACACTTTTGAGAGCCACTGTAGCTCTTTTTTTTATTATTAATGACGACTTTACCCCATCGACCACTTCCCCCACCAGACCCTGCTGTCTAGCATGATTTGTGTAATACAAACAAGTTCAACTTGGGGGGCGGGGGTTAATGAAGCAATTATCAGCAATGAGGTAAGACACTGACCTGTGCCAAAAATTCACTCTCAAAATTTATAGCCCTGCTGTACAAATACCAAGTAAAAATTCATATTCCCCATGTAGAAAATTACTGGACTCAATCCCTCACGAACTCAATAATGTTGTCTTAAAACGTTGACCGAATCAATTTTGTGACCAACTTTTTAAAAATCTGATGAAAAATCTTTCCAACGGCTACATCTGATATATGTTAGCAATTCAAATGGGGACGGTTGTCAATTTGTATGATTCTATACTTGATACAAAGCATTAAAGTTAATTTTTTCTTTTAGCCTATGTAATTAATCGACGGGATCCATATTTTTCTCCAAAAGTTGCAAAATCCAGGTGGCAAACAGTTGAGAAATGTGTAAGTGTATATTTTTTGTCTATTAATGTAAGTATTTTTGAAATTTCTATTGTTTTAGCCTCACAGAATTCTACATGATTATGACCAAATGGTCCCACAGGCTATAATTTCAAAAATCAATTTATCGTCTCAAGTTGAAATATTGCTCTAAATGTTTACATTTTATTACATTTCAACAAAATAAAAGGTTTTAATTAATATCCTACCCCAACTTATCCAGGTTGCTCAACCAATCCTTCAAGTGCTGGATTGAGTTGATGCTTTTGGTCCATGTTTAAACGAGATATGTCCGGATTCAAAGCAAAGCTCTAAGTTTCTCTGATAGCAGTAAATTTGGAGCGAAAAACTGTGGCGTAGGTTCTTAAATTGATATCTAGATGCCGTACTACTTGTTTTCATGTAAATACCACTGCCTGTTCCTTGTGAGCCAGATTTGTTTTTCTGTGGGCAACTGATCAGGGCTCGAGTAGTTTTACTATTCATGGAGTCAAGAGCCAGTTAGCACAGCAACTCTAGGTTTTCATTGTGCTTCTTGAAACTAATTTTCAGATCTTTATTAAAAGTTACATAACTAAGAGCCATGCAAATGTGATGACCAGCGACAGGCTCTGGGCCCAGCTAGGCTGGTCCTTAGTCAATTTACTGGTCCCCATTGAAGATCAATAGCCCTCTTAAAGCTATCTCCCTCCTTGCTCATTAAAGCCTCTTCCGGTGAGCTGTTAAAAGGTTCCACTACTCTGCTTTCTAATTTGCTTTTCTTCCCAAAGACAAGGACTGGAGAGTCACCTCAAGAAGAACAATATCCTTGTATTGTTTTTAATCATAAGCACTCCTGATAGTTTTTATAAATTTAATTATTAACTATATAGACTATTTAATGACTTCAAAATAACATATACTTATTTCATATTGGATACCTCTGTATTTCAAGTGAAATTTCTTATTAACTTTTTTCGTAATATTTTGTTAATAAGTTCGTCTTTAAAAAATATATATATTTTATTTATTTATTTATTTTTTTTATTATATGCTGCTGTCAAAATTGTTATCAAGTTCTTGTACTTTTATTTGCTTGAATTAAGGTGTTCATTAGGGTGGTTCAAAAATACATGTAAAAAAATGTTTCTCCTAGATAACAGGACACCCCTCAATATTTTTAGACTTGTGGATAGTAACATGCTGGAAGAATTTCAGCTTCCTAACCCCCCTCCCCCGAATTTCATATGCATGGGGAAGGGGGTTAAAAAATATATATTGAACTAAAAAAACTATGCTACATATTATAATGCACACTATGTAATGTGCATATACATTGCAATAAAATAATTATTTACATAAAAATAGTGGGGGAAATTAAGCATTATGGCATTTTCTATGCTACGGCTAATATTAAATTGAAGGGTCATTGAGCGCCCTCTTAGAATTTGAGTAAGAAGCTACAACTTTTACAGAATAATACTATTAGTAAGTCTAAAAAAAATAGGGGGTGTCCTGAACTCTGGCTGAAAAAGTTTTTTTGAACCATCCTAGTGTTCATTTCATTTTTCACATTTTTCACACATTTCATTTTTCAAATTTAGATTAACCAGCTAGTAATAAGCAAGCAAAGTGTTAGCTGCACTGAAAATGAAATGAACCGTTACTTAACAGTATGTATATTTTATATTTCTTTTGAGTGTGATAAATTTATGCTATATAGTACAATACATTAAATCTAATGGCAAATACTTTATTTTTACAGGAAAGAGAACGTTTGACTCGAAAATTAGAACACTTAAAACGGAAAAGAAATGCAGCAATTTTAGAAAAAAAAGTGAGTTGTAAGACTTTTTTTAATTTCATTTCTGGTTTTTCGTTATTTCAGAGGTTCTAAACAGAAAACGGTAGTTTGTTACATGTATCAAATATTTTCCTTTTGTAGAGCCAAGATATAATTCAAGATTATGAGGACAACATGGAAACATTAAAAGCAAATATAGACTATTGCCAAGAAAATATTGCTGAGTGCCAGTCTACCATCGTACAAGTAGAAGAGGCAAAGGTGAGCAAGTTTTCTGCTGCAATGTGTTATTTTTAATCTTTATGATGTGAAGGGTTTTTTTAATTCTCTGAATAACTCACATTTCAGCATGGTTCCCAATGGCTTTTTTAAAGTCTAGTGAGATTTATATTTAAAGATATTCGACTTCTTTGTACCCAAGTGGTCAGCGTCGCATGCCATGAAACAAAGAGAAACATTTTATCATTAAATCTAATGGTGGTTTCTTGCATGTCCCTTTCACAACTGCAATTATTTTTGTACTTCAAAACATTGCAAAGAAAAAAAAAATGTGTTTTTTTTTTTTTTAATTTCTTTTTTTTTCTGCTTTTAAACAAAAAGAAATTTGATTATTTAAAAAAAAAGAAATATTTAAGGGAAAAAGTTCCGGATTTGGGATTTTCCAGAATTTTGGGATTCCAAAATTGGGGACTCATACTGTGTGTATGCACTTTTTTCTGCTATATTTTGTGTAAGGGTTTTTTTTTTTTTAATATATTTATACTTTGACCCTGTTAATAGTTTTTGCCCCACAATGTCTTAGTCGATTATTATTTTTTAAAAGTTATTTGTTGTAACAATAGCAAATGGTTTTGATCAAATTATTTATTGTTTTGTCTGGTATAGCTTTGTCCTGTCCCCCCCCCTCCCTCCACCAAAAAAAAATCAAATAATAATAAGACCTATTATCAGTGACGTACCTAGCATGGGTGACATCTGGGGCGGTAATTTGTAGTGTCACCTCCCCCCCCTACATACGCAAGAGGGGGAAAAAATGCAAACATGAAATTTATACAATTTTCAGAAACAACATTTGTGTTATAATGAAATTTCAAGTGGGCTCAAAAAACCAAATAAAAATGAGGGGTCTGGGGCTTACCCCCCCCCCCCCCAGAAAATTTTTAAATTAGAGCCTTAAAAATGCATTTCAGCTTCATATTTTAAAAACATTTGCAATTCCACTTAGGGTGTCACTCCCCAGACAGGTGAAACCTGGGGGCGGACCCCCCCCCCAACCCCCTGTAGTGATGCCACTGTCTATTATATGTATCTCACAAGTTTGGAAGTATTCTATTATTGTACTGAAATTGTATGTTTGTTTTATTGCATCACAGTTGGATATTGATTTGGTTGACATTGAACAGTTTGTGTCGAGCCTTCCTGTTCAAGAAACAAGATATATGTTGGCTAAAGCCCTTAATATGGCAATTAATCAGGTATTTCTGTTTTTATTGTTATTATTTTGATTGATCTATGTTTTTGAAGTAATGCTGATCAATCAAAAAAAAAAAATTCTTGTTTGTTTTTAGTTTAATGAGGTACAGTAAACTCCCGATTATCCGCAGATTAAGGTGGCACAGTAACTGCGGATAATTCAAATTATAGGTAAAAAACGATACTGGTGTGTACAATAGCTGCAAAATAAGAATAAAACTCACACATACGTTTAAGTTATAGCTAAAAGCAATAACATTGGTTGAAAAAAATATTTGTAAAAGCTAAAAACAAACTATAATATAATCATAAGTCATCACCGTTGAAGAAAAAAAAATTGTGAAGAGACCAACGTATAATCTGACCTCCGATAATCGGGAGTTTACTGTATCAAGATTTGTTCTTTGCTTAGTTGATGTTGTTTAAACTAAATGATTTTATTTCAGCATTAAAACATACTTTAAACAAAATAGGGTTTTTTAAAAAAATTATACAGTATCCGCCACTTAATGTGGTGACTTTGGGACAAATATAATTTGATAACAATAACCGACTGATAACAATAACCGAAAAGAATCCAGGAGACACAAAATAATGATTTTTTTCCAATTAAGGTGCATTTATTTTGGCAACCTCAAATTAAAATCACAATGACTCAACTGAACACATTTTTAAATTATTGAATTAACAGAATGGAAATATCTGAATTATAAAAAGTTAAAGCTAAATTATGCAGTATTTATTCACATAGTAATAGGTGAAGTCAAATATGACCGTTTTTCCTGACATTCGTAAACCAGTTTCAAAGCACATTCAGCTTTTCTATCTTTTCCAGCATGATTTTTTTCTTGTTTTTTAAATTTTAATTTAACTTCGCTTTGTTTTCAATCTCGACACAATTCTTTAATAGTTTACAAAGCAATGGCAACAATGGAGGTCCTATATCAATGCCATATCCAACGACTGAATCTTTTTAGGTACAAAAGAAAGTTTTCTTAGGGCAGTCAGTGGTCACTGGGGGGTGAACTTTCTGTAGCTTCATTCCTAGAAAAAATTTTAACTGCTATTGAAAACTGCAAAATGCTGCACAGAAAGTTAGTCTCATCAGGGTTTGCCTATGTATTTCTGTTAATTGAATAACAATAACTGGGAAAAAATTAAAGTTTATGAAAAAGTGATAACAATAAACGAAGAAACTGATTACAATATCCGACTTTTTTAATGTGTGTTAACATACAAGTGTTCCGGGACTTCGTGATTCTGATAACATTAAGCGAATGATAACATTAACCATGATCACATTAAGCGGCGCCTACTGTATATCTTTATTTTCCTTTCTTTTATCATCTTAATCTTTACAAAATACTTTATGTAGTTAAATTTGATTTGAGAACATTTCATGTTAGATTTGACCATCCACCCCTAATTCACTTCTCCCATTTTCTCTAATCAGCACCCCCCTTCTCCCCATACTGTATTTCCTCCCAACCCTGAGACACTACTTTTTGTTCCAGCAATATTCGTTATGCATCTCCTGGATGTTTAAATTAGTTCTTTTTCCCACTAGACTGTGTGTGTGAGACTTTTGCAATTTGCTAATCATGTATTACTTGAGGGTAAAATTAGTGGTTGCTAATGGCAACAAGGTGACTAAATGAAAAAAAAATGGCGATTAAAAATCACCTGATGATTGCCACTAGAAAAAGTAATTTTGTGACCTGAAAGTATTCAAAAGGCTTTATGTAATAGGTAAAATCTTGTCCACCAAATTCCTTTGAACTGATTTTTTTGGGATTCAGTGTTGATCCTGGTCACAAATTTTGTCAAATTTTACGTGGTGTAATAAAGTACGAGAGTTTATATATTTTTTAGACACTGCAACTGTTCCAAAAGGATGCTGCCATGAAAGAAGTGAATGCCAAATTGGAGCAATCTGCGAATAACACCCAGATGCATATGCAGCTCCTTGAACAGCTCGTAAGAGACGGGGATACTGAAATCATTGACTATATTATGGACGAAGATCCAGGTATTTCTCTGTTCTTATCTGCCGAAAGGATCCGAATAGCCTTGAATTTTTTCTTCACTTTGAATTATATAGGGTGTTTCCAAACCAGTATCATAATAACATAACTGCAATCTTTCCCATTTAATTTGGGACACTCCCGAATTTCAGTACCTTCTACCAACCTCCCTTATAAAGTAAGTATCTCCCAAATTTTCATCAAAGCAACAAAATTCCCTAAAAAGAGAATTTTTACACAAATCGAAATCGTAAAAATGAAACCTGCTCGTGCACAGGTATGAGTATTGTGTATGTTTGAACAGTTTTTAAATATATTTTCTTTTTTCCTTCTTTTTAAAATTTATATTTCCCAAAAAATGCAGTAATATGTTCCTGATTATTCTCTGAACCTCTTCAATTTTTACCTACTACAAGGAATGTTTACTATCGCATTCAAGAGAAAACAAACTTCTAACTGTATAGCATTTTTTTTTAAATAAAGGTTCAGGATTTTGGATCGCTGACAGATTTAATATCAGAAATCCCTACATCTGTTTTAAACATCGCTTTTTCACTCAAACTTTGAAGTTAAAATTATTATTCATACAAAGTCTCCGTAATTTAATGCATGTGTCTCCCTAATTTTCACCTTTTAATGTTGACAGCAGTGAAATAGAATTCGAATACATAATGTAATTATGGCAACCTGTTGGGCAATGGATCTTAAGCAGTGGTATGCTTACACCTTTGGGGTAGCCGTCAGTAAAACCTTTAAGGGGTGTGTGGTTAACTGCCAAAAGTGTATAAACTTATGTTGATAAAGCTAGAATTAAATTTTGATTTAAAAAAAAGTAAATAATATTGTGTAAGCTTGAATTTAAGTAAAGGTATTTTGTGTCAATTAAGTTCCGGACCGGTATTAAAAAAGAACACCGAGAATACAGGGCCGAAATTAGACTTTTGTTTGGGAGGGGGGGTTACCAAGCATAGTTTTTGAACCATTTATATGGTCTATCGAATTTGGTTTCATGTGTATTCTATTGATTTTTGTTGCAATAGATTATCTAAATGGAGGGAGGGGATGTTCTTACAAAATGCTGTATTGTTACATAAAAAATGAATTTCTCAATGACGACCATAAACACACAATGAGTTTGTACAATTTTTCAGTCATGCTCTAATTTTGTTTCGCAAATAAAATTGAAATATTAATAACAACAACAATATCATTTTAGTCACCGAAATATAAATAAATAAATTAAATAAACTAAATAAACAAATAATGGAAAGCATTTCTTTGGATGAAAAATTTCAGAGTTGGTTTGAACCCTATAAACCACCTGCGAGAATAGTAGGCATTGTTGTGAAGTACCTTCTAGGGTTTACAGCAACTTACTTATATGGAAAAGGATTTTCAAGTTTATACAATCAGAAGAACATTTATGACTATAATTTGTATAAGCCTGAGCCAGACATGGAGGAGCTTTCTGAACAAAAAAAATCCACTGCTCCCTCTGATTAATCCCCAAGACTTATTTTATTTGTTTGTCTGATTGATAAAAACTTCCTAGGGAAATGAGTAATAACGTTTCAAAACTCGCCTTATTCTTATTTTACAAAGTTTAACTTAAGCAATGTTCTTAAAGGTTTTCAATATTTTCTTTTAAAATATGGCCCTGATTAACTTCAAAACTGAATTTTGAAGCACCGTATTTTCGGGAATAAGCGCCGCATCGTAATATATTCTCAAAGTAAAAAAATTGTAATGTATGTGCGCACCCTCCACAAAATCGCATTAAACAACTTAAAAGCATAATCAGTAGTAAAGAAAGCTGGATCAAATGTAAATATTAAAAAAAAAAAATCCCATTTGTATTTTTAATTAACAATAATGAGATTTTTTTTAAATCCCCATTTTGCACTTTTTTGCCTTCGGCATCCCTCGATTGGCCATCACTTTCAATGGTTAATTTATCCGATTTCCAACGGCAAACGCATCTCGTCAGTGTCAAACCCTGGCAGCAAAACGATTTCCAATTGCTTCTGCCTTTATAACCTTAAACTTAAAGGCTGCAGTATAACTTTTCAATTGCTAAGGAGCCATTTCAAAAGCAACTCTAAAAAAATTCGTAAAAAAAGATAAGCCAAGAACGCACGAATGGCAGCAAAAGATGCAACACGACGATGTGAGTGAATAATAAAATTAGAGCTAGGAGACAAGTTTCCCATTAGGTTGCTTGACTAAGCAACCTACTTTCGTGAGAGAGGTGGTAAATTCCCTTTACACACTGGACATCCATCCCTCTCTCTTACTAGTACTTTTGCTGCCTCCTCTCCCTGACCCCTTCGCTCCGCCGCGATAAGGCTTGCTCGCACACGTGGATCAGCATTTCTTTCCTCAGTGAAACACGCGCAATCACTGACTCACCTTCCCTCCCCCTCTTTGCTTTACTTGTCGCCTAAGGGCGAGGGATTTCCGCGAAATGAAAGCAAACGATGTGGTGCCATCTGTTAGCAGCATTTTCCGATATTTTATTAAATTTGGAGGAAAAAAACACTACCCGCCGCACCCGTTATATGCGCCGCACCGGCAATTTTTTTACTCTTTTTCTTGTATGCGCCGCGGCGCTTATTCCCGAAAATACGGTATATCAAAGTATCGAATATTTTCGAAAATAGGATGATGTTTTCGAATCCTGATTAGGGGCCTCCACTCCTTCGTTGCCCTGGGGCCTCCACACTTCCAAATCCGGCCCTGTTGCTGGCGCATAACTGACTATGTAATACTCAAACGCCAAGACAAAACTCGTGTTATCTGAATTTCTTAAAATGGAACTAGCAAGTTCTGAAACATTACCACTCAAATGTACTTGAAATAAAATAATTTCTTGTTTTTATTGTAAGTTATCAGCTTTTAATTAAAATTTGAGCCATTGAGATTCTGTATCCCCCCTGATTATATGTTTTATTAATCCTTGAATTTTAAAAGTGTTATCTTATATTGATACATTCTGTTCTAATTGTTAAACTCTGTTGTCAAAAGATATTGTTTTGATAGAGTCATGCAATGTAATTTTTGTTTTTTATTACTAGTGTCTGAGAGTCTTCCTAGTTCAAGATCCAGTTCACCTGTCGATAGGTAGAATGCTGTTCATGTATTTTGATTGTTTTTTTAGATTTACTTATTGTCAAATGAATGATGATTCTTCTGCTGTTATTGTTTGTTTTATATACCGTAAAATCCCGAAAGTAACCCCTCCCCCCTATTTTCAAAACATAACTTGTTGATTTCAGACAGGGGAGTTATCATCGAGATTTTTCTGAAAAATTAGCCAAAATAATTGTTTTTAGTAGTATTAATTTTAGAGTATAGAAAAGAAATAAGTAAATAAGAGTTAATATTAATGAAGAGAGAGAAATTAATTAATAAAAACCTGTCATAATTTTCTTAATAAATTGCACGAGGGCGCCATTTTTTTTTTCAAAAGAAAGGATTTTGCACCTTAAGTTGGCAAAACCCCTATAATTTATCGCTTGAAAATTCATTATGTACTGAATGTAATAAAGTTACAGTAAAAGAAGCAAAATCTTAAATGTTCTTGTTTCAGAATAGAAGCAAAAATCACAATCACGGCTGCAAATTAGTTATAAAGATCGTAGTTTCGAAAACTGAGCTTTACAAAGTTCGCGAACGCAAACACACACAAATCTCTTACTTGATTTAGTAAAATTTACATTTCTGATAATCCAAAACTCGTTCAATGACATTATTTTTTCTTTTAAAAAGGTTATTTTTAAGTTTTGCGCTACTTTTTAAGCAACACGTTTCCAAAATGGCGCCGTGTTGAAGATCATTCAGTTTCACAAAAATGCTCCTTCCAAAATTAATAAAAAGCAGTACAATCTATAAATTTCTTTTGTGATACATATGAACAAAGAAAAAAGGCACCCTTGCATCAAAAGGAGTCTAGAAATTTTGGAAGGAATAAACCATGGAGACATTTATTTTCTTTTTTGTTTAAATCATTGTGTTTTCATTCTTTTCTTTTTTTTTTTTTTTTAGAACAGCAAGAATGCACGTGGAGGGGAAACTAAACCTTTGTAAATGCTTTCCAAGTAAAGCAGAAAATGTTGTCCTTTTTTTGGAGGGAGTGGCAAATGACGATGATCGGAACATTTTCAGGTGAAGGGGGGGGGGGGTATATTCAGGATTTTAAAGTCATTTCACTTTTCACAAAAAAAGGGGGGGGGCTATAATCGATAGGGGGGTTACTTTTGGGATTTTACGGTACCATATATATATATAAGCTAAACATCTCTAACAGTAAAAAAAAAACCTTGTTTTTACTTCCTTTTACAAAAAAGGAAGTATTGTATTCGCGAAAAAATTTTCACTCAAAAATCGCCCTTAATTTCCATTTTGCTCACCCCCAAATGAATGTTGAGTTTTTTTTTCGATTCGACCACATGCGGAAAAGTGCCTAAGAATGTATAGACACGCGAAATATCCATTTTGACCATCACCGAGGTAATTACAACGACTTTTCTCGTGACGTCTGTATGTATGTGCGTATGTGCGTATGTATCTCGCATAACTCAAAAATGGTATGTCCTAGAAAGTTGAAATTTGGTACATAGACTCGTAGTGGGGTCTAGTTGTGCACCTCTCCTTTTGGTTGCTTTCGGATGTTCCTAAGGGGGTCTTTTGCACCTTTTTGGGGGGAAATCATTGTTAATTTCGATGTAAACTCAAGTGGCGTTATAATTTGTCGGACACTTGGCGATATATCGCCAGTCTTTTGGTCGCCAAGTTTTGTCGCCAACTTGGCGACAAATTTGGCGGAGTTTTTTTTTTTTTTTGGTTTCAATTTGGCCATTGTTGGTGATATTTAGAGAATAAATATTGAATCACATTAAAATAGCGAATAATGGGGAAATGACATGAAATTGGAGTAAAAGGAAGTCATGTGATGCACACATCAGCTCGTTTAAGTGAGGTAGTATGCTTATGTCTATCTGGCCTAGGAAAATGAGGAATGTTCTAACCGGCAGTTTCTAATACTTGTTATGGGAGGGGGGGAGGATCTCCATTCAAACTGCAAAGCATGACAAAATAACGGAGGGTGGAAGTAACAAACAAACAATAGTGAAAAGAATTGCTTTCAAACTACTTGCATAAGTAGCAGGGTTTAAGTTGGGTTCAAAAGTTCTTTAGCATAAAAGCTAAAATTGAGGGGAAAATGTTAGCAAAATGGTAAAATGTTACACATTCTCATATATTTATATATGCCTCAGTGTGTTTCATCTCCAGTTGAAAATACAATTCATATTTCATCTGTGACATCTTTGAAGAAATAAGTACAACAGCTATTTTTTAAAAACATAAAATAAAAAAAGAAAACACGATTGGTGTTTAGAACGTTGCAGTCCCCTCCTCCTAATAAAGCAGTTATTGGGGTTACATAATGCTGGATAAGACTAATAGTTATTGAACTTAATTGTAGTTTAAACATCTTAGCTAAGATTTAAAAAAGATTAAGTTGATTATCGCCATGCATGCTTCCTCTCTAGGATCATACATTTCTTCTTTTTTTTTTTTTAATTTATTTTTTATTTGAGCAAAAAAAACGAAAATGCATTGCTTTATTTTCGCAATTCAGATAGTGTTTTCACATTATGCGAAAAATGCGACCGTAGCGGAAACCCTGATAAGTAGAAGGACATTGCTTTTGATAAAATGAAAAAAGGTAACAGCAGGAGACATGGACATAGTCTATCAAGGAATTTCTCAAAGTGAAAACTGTATAGTTTGCCTTTTTTTAGTCGTAACCTGTCACATTTTGTAAGATTGTTAAGAAACAGGAAGTGTTCTTGTGTTAATCATTTTTTTTCATCAATCATTTATTTTATGATGGGTTTTTAATTAACAAGAGAAAATGAAACTGATCTATCTGGTGCATCCTAATGCCAGATTTGGCCAAATAGTCGGGAGCCTCCTGCAATATATATATATTAGTCTGTTATGGTAACCAGCTGGTTCCTCTTTCACACTATTAGTCTTTTTGTTCTGTGTTTGGCTACTATTTATTTATTTTCCAGTCAATGTTGGAGTTTTGTTCTTTTTTTACTTCCTTTTACAAAAAAGGAAGTATTGTATTTGCAAAAACATTTTCACTCAAAAATCGACCTTAATTTCCATTTTGCTCACCCCTTAATGAATGTCGAGTTTTTTTTTTTTATTCCACCACACTTGCATGTATACCTAAGAACATATAGACACCCGAAATATCCATTTTGACGATTCCTCAGTTAATTATAACGAAACGAGTTTTCTCGTGACGTCTGTATGTACGTTTGTATGTCGCATAACTCGAGAGCGGTATGTCCTAGAAAGTTGAAATTT